>NW_020169842.1:1124130-1396403 GCF_002117355.1 Postia placenta MAD-698-R-SB12 | reverse complement strand
CCTGCTGAAGGGCATCAACAAGGGTTAGAGACAGTGGAATATTGGCCATGACAATGAGTTGGGCTGTGTGGAGAGCATCAGAAAACAATCTTAATGAGCAGTGGAATAACACAAACCAGATAAGTAAACACTTTATGTGTATAAAGGAGTGTGTTGAGTTGTGAGTAGAGACTGTATGAATGTCAGCATTGTATGAAAGAACAGTAAACAAATGCCACTTACAAATTAAGGATGGAAGAAGAAATGGGAATGGAAGCAAAGGTGAAGGTATATATATACCAGGGTAGTTTAGGGCAGACTAGATCTGATCATTTGATAGACCAATGGGGAATGATTTGTAAGCAGACAATATATGCACAAACACAACTTATGTAATCAAAAAAGCGGAAATTGGCACAAGTAATTGAGCAGCAGGAGTCCATCGGAACTGTGTAACCTTATGAGCATGATCTAACCTTAGAAAAGAATGTGAAACCATGTATTAACATGAAGTACATACAATATCCAGTCAGTTCATATGATGAAACCGGATGAGTTGACGATATGGGTGATGAATGATACTCCAGAAAGTGGTACCGAAATCATCTTCGACGATGGTGTCAGTGAAGACAACAGGGATGGGCAGCATAAAAGGAAGTTATGAAACCAATGACAATGAAGACACAAATACGAATGAGGGTGGTGTGGAGTATGTGTACAGTGATAATGTATACGGCGATGACTTGTTGATGGTGATGGAAGAACATGTTGATGATGATGAGTGGAAGCAAACATTGACAAGGCGGATGGAAGAAAACATTGACGAGACGGGTGGAAGAGAACATTGATGATGAGAAGACAATGATGATGGAGGGAAGAGGCATGTGACAAGTTTTGAGAGTATCATTGATGATATCGTGAAAATGTTGGTGGCGACGATGAGCAAGAGGCAATGACGAGGAGAAGATATGAGCACAAGGAGATTTGACGAAATTGAATCATTTGAAATCAGAAAAAGGCATTGTCCCGAGGGCCCCCTCGGGACAAAAGTGCCCGAGGGGCCCTCGGGATGTTGTTATATAGCTAGGTTTGATAGAAGTGGAAGCTGATGGTGCCTTCGGGATGTCAGTAGGACATGCTTCTCTGATGGTCCGCTATGGCGTTCTGTCGGCAGAAGGTAGTCAAGCTTCTTTAAACTCTGTTACTAACAGGTTGAGTCATCTTTGCTGATATTCGCTTACAAACACGGGCCTATGCCGGGCCGCTTAGCAATCAGCATAACGTCCCTCCAATGAGGGCGTTTCATTCTACAAGTTCCCACGGCAAGTTCTTTCTCAGACGAGTCCTTGCTTACTCAGGCGTCCTACTGCGCCCCGGTCGCTCGTTCCTCGCGACGATGCGACTCAGCTAACCAAGCGGATCTGAAGAGCCCATAAAAACGGGCGAAACTTGGGGGTGGACGGCATTCCACCCAAGTCATCCGAGTCAGCCACTCAAGCCTTCAGCAAGGCAGGTCGACACTAAACCGCCTAACCCTAAGTGCCTGACTCGTAGACGATGAGCGAGGGCTTATGGACAGTGCGTCGTCCTGAAGATCGAGCGAGGAAGTCGAGAATGACCACTACCCCAAGCGAAGAGGAGCAGAGACTTGAATGAATAACCAGGTCGAACTTAGGGTTCGACCGACTAATGGTACAACTACTTATACAAGTACCAACTGCGCACGGACCATCATGTTTATGTGGTTGTGTTAGTTGAAGAAAGAAACGTAGTGGTACGATACCAGGCACGAAGTGCGCACGGACCCCATTATGTAAGCTACATAATGTTCAACCTGCGGGTGAGCGCTAAGACAGGCGCCAGTATGGGCGCTGGTAGTACAAGGAATAAAACGGAAAGACAAATGTTTCACTCGGTGTGTTCTTTTGTTTCGACGGGACAATCATTATCATCATTGTGATCCACGTCGACGACTGCACTTTTGTTGCGAACTCAAAGAGTGTCATGACAAAGCTGAAGCATGACCTAGGGTCTCATTTCGAGATCGTCGACCTGGGTAAGATCCGCTGGCTACTGGGTTTCGAAGTGCATCGCAATCGTTCTGCGCGCACCATCTCACTCTCACAGGCTTCTTATATCGACACGCTACTCGATCGCTTTGGCATGATTGAAGCCCACACTCTCACTGTACCCCTCGACTCCCATATCAACCTCTTCGACATTGAGATCACCAACGAGGACCATCACGAAATGTCACGCAAGCCATATGCTTGTCTCGTGGGCAGCCTGATGTATGCTGCGATCGGCACGCGCCCCGACATCGCATTTGCCGTCTCCACCCTTGCGCGGTTCATGGCGACCCCTGCACCTATTCATTGGGACGCCGCCAAACGTGTACTGCATTATCTCAAGGGGACCCGTGACCTACGCTTGACATTCAGCACTTCCTCGCATACTCTCGTTGGCTACTCGGACGCAGACTGGGCCTCGCAACCTCACCGTCACTCAATCTCAGGCCATGTATTCCTATACTCGGGAGGTTCCATCAGCTGGAGCTCCCGCAAGCAACCCATCATCGCATTATCAACGACTGAGGCCGAGTACATATCCGTATCAGATACCTCCCGCGAAATGCTTTGGCTGCGCTCCCTTCTCGCTGAACTCACCTCTCCTTTGCCTACGCCGACGCCATTATACTCGGACAATCAAAGTGCGATCACCATCGCGAAGAGCGGCATGCTTCATGCCCGCACAAAGCACATCGATATTCAATACCACTTCATTCGCGAGGTGATCAGCTCCGGGCGCGCGACGTTGGCGTACTGCCCAACCGACGAGATGGTGGCGGATATTTTGACGAAACCTCTTGTGCGCGACAAGGTCGCGATGCTCGCACACCTCCTCGGACTTCGTCCGGCTTGAGGGGCAGTGTTAACGACCAAGCGCGTCCGACCGATTCGCGTGTGCGCGCGCATGCATGATGCCGCGTTATCGCGTCAGGATCGGCGCGATGTTGATGCGCCCCTGGTGTCCCTGTACCTGTAACCTCATTCCCCTTTTCTTTGAACTTTCTCCCGAGATAACAATCACTCACCTCGCGTAGCGACTGGTTATATACCCGGTGTTTCGTGGCATGGACTTCAGTCGTTGTTTGCACACCTACTGAAGTCCGTGAGTACTGTCCCTTTGATACTACGTACCGTGCCCGTACTGACTCGCTGTAAAGGATCGTTACCTCGTTAGGTACATCAATAATTAACGAGTCGTTGTTTGCACACCTACTGAAGTCCGATCGTTACCTCGTTAGATCTCTCGCTCGCCTCTTTAAAAGTGTACCCAGAGGCGCACCGGAATCAACTGTGGATGCACGAGCGCGTGCAGGAGCATCACCTGGGAACACCGCTCGACCTCACCATCCCGCACAGGTGTATTCCTAACTTGACTATCCATGTTCTCCTGAGGCTCGAGCGAGTGAGAAATGTGCGCGGCCCTGACGTCGGACAGGCCCGGACACGCAAGCCAGTGCATCGCATACGCCAGCGTGACGCCGGCTGCGAATATGGGCTCGCCCGAGGAGATTGCGGGCACGGGCGGAGGTGCAATCTGCAACATGCTGCGAACAGACAGAGGGAAGGTGGGTTAGAGTATGTGTGCTGCTATATCGTATTTCTGCAGACGCACCGCGGACCTAGGCCATCTCCAGGCTGACATTGGCTGAGCTCAAGGATTAGAGCCTAGCGATCAATAACGCGATTAAAAAGAGTAGTTGATCAGGCAGGGCACTGACACCAGGTAGCATTCGTGAATCTAACCGTCGATCACTGGAAACGCTACGCGATGTTTAAGGAAGTGAGCATGTTGAATGTATTGCCGACCCCATGTATTATTTGAGAATGTGTAATGCCCGCTGCTTACCTCCTAGTTCAACAAAAAGAAGGTACGGTTGACTGCTAGTATTCGTTAGAGGATCATGGGATGAAGCCGACTTGTGGAGAAGCGTATCGAGGAAGCACTTGCACGTTAGCACTCATCATATATATATATGATTGAAATACTTACTCGTAGCGAGCTACAGACATTACGCTGTCGACGTTGCTAATCGCGCTGGGCAGGGGATCAAGGGACGATCAAAGTGCAAGAGTCGCTGGAGAATGGGGCGTGATATGAGATGATGTTCGTCTCACCTCCTGGGGCCCAGTCATGCACTGCCCGTATCGCCTTGTGCCCTCACGGGCTCCTCTCGTTCCTCCCTGTGCGCATGCAAACCGCGCTTGGCACTGACGGCCGCACTGGATCGGGCACCCGCTTCCTGGTAAACACCAGTTTACTGATATGCAACTCGCCTTGGCTCCTCAGCACTGCAGCCCTCCGGCTCGTGCATCCATGAGTGCTGATCCATGCGTTTGGAATGCGACACTAGCGGAGAGGTCAGTGACAAGAGTGAAGCGTGGGAGATGGCCATACAATGACTGGAGCTCGGTTTGCAGGGACTGAAGCATCCGTGGGTCGAGATGAGCGAGCCGGCTGAGGATGCTCAAAGAGGAAACGATCGGACGCCGCGGCTCTCCAAGATTGTGGCAAACCTGTTGCAGATTGCACTGCGTGCAGGCCGACGGGGACCTTCTCCAAAGGAATGGATGAAAAGGATAAATGCGGTCGATGGTAGATGACGCTCACAAGCCAAGATGGGAATGTAGGACATGTGGATTACTCGTGCGCCGTGAGCCCGAGTCTCTCCCCGCGCAGAACCGTCGTCGACTAGATTCAAACCCTACGCCAAGCTGGAACGCGGGGTTGACCGAGGCGAGCGTCCTGTGAAAGCACGAGTTGGGCCAGGGTGGTTGGGAAAGCGGGGAAGCCAAGGCCGGGAGGACATGTGACCGAGCAGATTCTAGACGTCGGATATATAGCCCTGTGCGGTGAGGGGGGATCTTTCCCGCTCTTTTTGCTGCTCCCATGTCGTCGTCCGCATCCGCGCCGCCGTCGTCGCCAACGCCGAACAAAGCGGTAGACAGTGAGTGTTTCGATTGGGTATTGTGTTATCGACATTAGGCTTCGGCGTGAGCGAGCCGAGGGGCGTTTAATGGGTGACGCCGCGAGTAATCGCCGCTTATCCAAAGCTCCTCTTTGCCGCATGCTCTTCAGTCCCCTCCTACTCCTCCGTCTCTCTGCGCTCGACCATGTCCTCGTCGTCGCCCCCAGCGGCGTCCACGTCCCCGCCGCCATCTTCGGATGCAGCGTCGGCAACGAGTATGTCCTCTGATGCTTCGAGCTCCGCACCCGCGGCCTCTGACCCTGTCGTGTCTTCTTCCTCTTCTTCGTCCTCGCAAACAGCCCCTTCCGCGTCCGCAACAAGCTCTGATCCGCATTCATCCACGTCCACAGGTTCTTCTTCGTCAACATCTGCTTCGTCGTCAACGTTGTCTTCATCGTCTTCGTCTTCGTCCTCCTCGTCCTCCACACCCTCGTCGACCTCACCCAGTACTACCCTGTCAAGCACTACGCCGTCAAGTACACCGTCGAGCACAGCGCCGTCGAGCACGCCGTCTTCAACCGGCTCCAGTTCTGGCTCCTCGACAACGTCGGCCCCGCCCTCATCTGGGGGCGTCACCGGCTCTGGGTCCTCCGGCACCAGCAGCCCCCCGTCCAAGTCGTCTTTCACCTCCACCTCATTCTCATTCTCAACATCCACGCATACAAGTACCTTTGTGTGAGTGTTCTGTTTTCCTGTATGTTTACATCGTCTTGCGTTGCTGCGGATGCCTTGGTCGGTGTCTATATGCTCCTGTGAATGCAGGCCAAGTCGCGTGATGGCTCTAGGTTCGTCTGTCCATGGCGCCATCTGTCTGCGACTGCACGTGTCTTCGTATTGGATATATGCCAGAAGAATGCATATTGTTGGTACCACAGCGACGTCTATATGCGGAAGCAGCAGACAAGTTTCAGGTTCTGCCAATATACATGACGCAGTATTCCATTCAACGGCTTTCGTGATCATCATAATTGGCCCTTCACATTAGCATTCTGGTGCTGATACCCCTTTCCTGACAGAACGACTAATGCTGCCGGCTCCGCCTTCACCTCCACCGTCATTTCGACCGAGACCTCCACCCAGACTATTCTACCAACGGCCAACAGTGACGCATCCTCCTCCAAGTCACACACCGGCGCGATTGTGGGTGGTGTCGTTGGCGGTGTCGGCGGTGCCCTCTTGCTCGCTGCTCTCGTCTTCCTGCTTTTCCGTCGCAGGAGGCGGTTTGACTTCGACGGCAACTTCGACCCTGATCGTGTCGGCGGCGGCGGTACACTTCCCCATATCGACCTCGCAGGTGCCGACGATGTCGAGCCGTACACGTACAATCCTGCTGGCGCGGGCGCTATTGGACCTGGCTCACAAGGTCCCTCGAGCTCCGCCACGGGCTCGGATGAGATGCGCCAGCACGGCAACGTCCCTGCATTCCTCGCGGGCGGCATCGCAGGCGCTGGCGTGGGTGCCGCCGCAACACACCGCTCGATGAGTCCCCCGACAGTCTCTGCGCCGTCACATTACAGCCAGAGCGCGTCGCAGTACGCTCCCTCATCCTCGGAGCACTACCCCGACTACTCGGCCTACAGTGGCGGTTACGCCCAGCCGGGCGCGGGGTATGCGCCGGACTTCCGGCAACCCTCTCCAGGTCCGTCGCTCGCGATGACGGGGTCGTCGTCTGGCGGTGGCTACGGCGCTGCTGCCGGTGCGGGTGTGGCCGGGATGATGCTGCCGTCGTCGAAAGAGCGTGAGGCAACAGGGAGGAGAGGTTTGCAGGTCGCGAACCACGGCGATGTGATGCAGCATGAAGATGGCGGGCGGCTGGACACGACGCCCGAGGAGGAGGACCCAGCCCTGAACGAGGTCCCGCCCCGGTATGACCAGATCCCCAGGGATCGGTAGGTCATTCTCCTGTTCCGAAGGTGCGTATAGACCGTCCGGATGTTTGGACCGTAGTGTGTTCATAATATACGCATCCAGACCTGCTGTGTCCGCTTAGACCGTGCGCCCTAGCACAATCGCCGTATGACGGGATCATGACGAAATAACTCTGTCCGGTAGTATTTACTGTTTATGCCTTCTCTCTTGCCATTCGTTGCTTTGACCGCTCAGCCACATTACGCCGCTTCACGCACCCACATAGCTTGACGATGCTTGTACGCTAGCATTACGATACTCCTCATGTCATAATCCCAAAACCGACATCAGCATCATTACACTTACATGGACGATCTGTGTAGTAGGTAGTCTCAGTTCGGTACGGGAAATATCCATGTTTGCGTGGGTGGCCATTAATGATTGTGGGGACAAGTGTCTAAGTGTCCGAAAGATGCAAGCATGGGGATGAGTCCAGTAAGCATATGGGTCCGAGTCCATACGGAAAGTCCAAGCAGAAATGCATAATGTACACAATTGCGATCCAGGCTCATGCAGTATAAGGTCAGCGGGGCCACCGGAGGCGATCCTAAACGAATTATGCTGAGCAACAGAAACAGAAGGCGAGTGTTTTCGAAGCAGACAGGCCAGCCTAGAGTGCCTCACCCATGGCGTACGTGCCTCCCTCATCATCATGACTTGGACGAGATTGCCCCTGCGAGAACCGGCTGCGCGCGCCGGGCGGTGGGCTGGCTGCCGTGCGTACGGACGCGGTCTCGGAACCCATGTTTGTCACAAAGAGCGGACTGCGCCACGTGGGTGTTCGTGGCGAGTGCGAGGGCGACTCGAGCTCGCCGCCCATGAGCGGGTCCTCCGAGGGTGCGCGCGCGTGCGTCGACTGTCCGGCAGCAGCGACTGACCCAGGAGAGCGCACAGCGCCGCCACCGAAGCTCGGGCTGTTGTCTCCGCCCGATGGGTTGGCGGGACCCATAACGTCGTCAACGATGTGTGAGAGGTCTTCCGAGGACGCCAGAAGCGGGTCTACAAGCGCTGAACGCGGGGGAGGCCAGACGGCCTCCTGGAAAATCGAGCCAGACTCAGAGGTGCGCATACCCATGAGGTGTGGGGAGTACGAAACACGGCCCTGGTCGGCGAAGGGAGCAGGAGGAACAAGAGGTGCACCTTGGAGAGAGCCGGCGTTGTAGGACGTCGCACGCGAAGCAAGGGATGGCACGGAGCCAGTGCCGGGGGTATCGCGGTAGGAGGACATGGGCGGGCCGAGGTCATAATCGTCCATGTCCTCACCGGCGAGAAGCATATTGCGTGGCGGGGGACGGGAACGGCGGAAGAATATGGGCTTCTTCTGTTGGTGTCTGCGATAGCAAACGGCCATAGCGAGCGAGAGGACGATGAATGCAGCGACACCGACGACGCTACCGGCAATGATCGCATGGTTGCTGGAGGGGGCCATGCTGGCAGAGGGCATGCTGAGCGTGGTCACGAAGGGGATATCGGTCTGTATTGGATGTGAAGAAGTGTTGGAGGAGAGTGAAAGGAGGTACACGTACTGTTGTTCGCACACCATTGATCGTGGTCACTACAGCACTGGTGAATGTGGTCATGGGGAGGGTGTTTGTGACGGTCGGAGCCGCAGAGGATGAGGTCGACGACGACGAACTTGAAGACGATAGGCTTGAAGATGTCGAGGTGGATGAGGTGGATGAGGTGGATGAAGGGGATGAGGTAGATGGCGTAGTACTAGCGCTGGTCGACGATGAAGTAGACGAAGATATACTGCTGGAGGAAGTACTGGAGGACGACTGTGTTGAAGAGCCCGTAGACGCGGACGACGATGTCGAAGACGATGTCGTCGAAGTCTGTTCGGACGAGCTTGATGAGGAGCTCTGGTTGGCAGTACTCGCATCGCTTGTCCTGAACAGGGCTGTGAACGGTTGGACGAGAGAGAACAGATGGGCTCATACGCTGTAGACGACGCCGTCGAGGACGGCGTGCTCGAGGGCGGGTCTGATGGTCCTGAAGGTTCTGCAGAGGCTGCGCTGTTGCCCGTGGTTCCACTCGCCGAAGCAGTGGCAGCAGATGGGCCTGAGGACGCAGTCGCAGTGGCTCCTGTTACTGAAGTGGGTAGAGACGCGCCATCTGAGGCACTCGCTCCGCCAAGCACGCCGGAATTCAACAAGCTCGGCAATTGTCTTGGGCGAGCTGGCGGATGTAGGCTCTATAAAGACAATGTTCAGAGCTGGCTGCGAAGATCCGTTTACGACATACTTGGGGCGATCTCGTTTCGAACGCGATGATCCTCATGTCCGACGACGTCCACGACAATGAGCCTATATGTTAGTATGATTACGAGGGTTATGACCTCTCTGCGAACGGTGAATCAGGGGACAGACAGAAAGAGCAATGCGAACAGTGTGCGGTTGTTAGAGACCCCTCACTGCCTCCGAAATGACATCCACGCGCTTATTCTACATCGGGTACCAGCCATCTACTCAACTCGGCTACTGATGCCCGCATTGATGCATTCTGCTCACTCTGCTACCCAAACTTGAAGGGCCAGTCGATAAAACATCATTCTGCTTCCGCACAATGTCCATCAACGTCCTTCTCGTGGGGGCTGGTGAAATCAATTTTGGTAAGTGATCGAGTCAATGTCGCAACAGTACGAACGGAGGGTCATCAGTAACAGGATCGGTCGAGGGCCCGTGGAACCATGTCTGTAATGACAGACTTGTCCTTGACTGAGTAAAGGCTTATTATTCCTCACCGTGGCAGTCCTTGCGCCTTGAGCGGTCTGTGGCCTGTGTTTGTGACTCTTGACATCATCGCTCACTAGGATGCAGCAAGCTAGGGGACAGGTTAAGGGTTGTTGCCCTTGTTGATCCAGATATTTCACGGGCCAAGGCGGCCATCGAGTATAAACTCGCGGGTTTGACGGCGAAAGCCTATCAGGATTGCCATGCATACGCCACAGTCAAATTGGCTGCGGACAGTCTATCTGCAGAAAACAACAACCAACCCCAGTAGGCATCACGCCGCGAAACGAGCAGAATCGTCTAAGATGATATAATTCACAGGCTTGCGATCCTCGGCGCCCCGCCTGTTGTGCGAGGAAGCGACATCCCAGGACGGGACCTCGAGCTGCAAGTCGCGCGTGCGTTTCCCGAATGCGCGCTCTTTGTCGAGAAACCTGTCAGCAGCGGCCCAGAGGATGCTTGTTGGCGTGTAGCTGCCGAACTTTCCAAGAGGCAGACGTTCGTCTCCGTAGGCTACATGCTGCGATACTCTCGAGGTCGGTGCCTCGACGGTATACACGCTGGTTGCCTAACGCAATCACATATGAAGCCGTACAAGCTATGCAGTGAGCTTTCGCGCGGTCTACGCTTGCGTCTCGGCCGTTAATTTTCCGCAGAAAGATAATAGCGGATAACAAGTTGGTAGTGATGGGGACCAACGCGCGATATGTCATGGCCTAGTGAGTGTGGATGTGAAGCTCACGTCGAAGTCAGTCTAAGCTTGCGTCCGGTCCAGTGAATATGCAAGAAAACTGGTGAGTGCGTGAACACTCCATCAATAACTGATACAGAGACGCAAGTGGACTGTTGCAGTCTTGGTGGGACAAGACATCTTCGGGCGGTCGTGCGTCGCGCACTGTATGCGCATCGGGCTTGTATTCACGTCCTCCCTCTTTCAGCAATCGTCGAACAAGCGACGCATTTTTGTGCGTCCTCCTTCCCTGCATTGTCTGTCACCGTCGATCTCACCGCACCTCGCAGGCGATCTGTCCCGCTATTTCGGCGGCGACGTCTCCTTGCCGTCCGTCACCGCACACACAGTCGAGCACTATGATGCGCCTGGTGTGCTATCTGCCAAGCGCTTTGACGAAGAGGACATCGCGCCGGAGCGGCGCCTTCCCCGCTTGACGAGTGCGTCGTGGAAATATGTCAACGGCGCGGTCGGCGCGCTAACTCATGTCATTGCGCTGCATGGTGAGCGCCTTGCGCTGTCTTTATCTGCTTAGGATATGTGGAAGATGACGCCGGTGGGCTGTGCGCTTTAGGAACGACGTATGACACTGAGTTCGAAGTATACGCAGATGGATATCGGCTGAAGCTGATCGACCCGTACGGAAAACCCGTACTTTCTGTGCGGAGGCCTGGCCTCGAGGGCGAAGGTACTTATACATTAACCTATATGTTCATGTGGCCCCTAATATACAGTCAAATTTCAGAGATCATCACCTTCTCTGACGTAAGTTCAATGGTTCTCCTGTAACGACGCTACCTCACGCAAGGCTGTAGGACGACCCGTTCTACACAGAGCTGTCGACGCTCATTGATGCACTGCATGACCCAGCGATGCGCGACAGGATCTTAAGCACGTATGGGGATGCAGTCAAGACATACGAGTTCGTGAGTGGTGCTAGATCTCGATCGCATGCCGCGCTTCATAGACTGCTGTAGACACTCCGTATTCGGAGCGCAGGAGAAGCTTCAGCTGAAGAGGAGTTAGCCAGGAACACGAAATCCGTGTCGAGCTAACACTTTACACGGCTTCTCAGTCTCTTGACATTATTGGCTTCGGCCACATGTTCATACTGTAGAAAATAGTTTGTATGCAATGTGATTCCTAACGTAGCATAAATATGCAACAAATAGTATGGCGAATACATAGGGAACCAATCAATCCACCTTTCGTGCCCACTTCCTGCCAGACGTTGATCTCGGCGTACCTGGTGCGGGTGACTGAGGAGGAACTATTACCTCTACCTGCGAGCTCTGGGGTTGCCAGACCTCTGGTTTCTCCTCAACAAGGGTCCCAATTCGACCCTTTCCCGACTGATCGCGTTCATCTTGTCCCCAGTACATCCACATCTGGACACCAAGCACGCAGTTCAGGAGAAGTGCAAGCGCAAACCCGGCGCTGACGAGGGGGTCGCCGACCTCAGTGGCGGTGGTGAACAAGCGGGCGAGGCAGCCGCCTATTTGTGCGATGACAGCAAATGCGGAGAGCTGGCCTGTGCTGTGCGCGCGGTGGTTTTGGCGAATCTGGGGGATCTTGGAGAAGAGAGAAAGTGGGAGCGTCGCTAATTGCAGTAACGCAAGCGGGGCGTCAGGCGCAGCGACGAGGGCGAAGGCGCTCAGAGCCATGGGTACCGTAGCGGCTGCAACGCGGCGTATTGCGGCGGAACGAGGGTGCGAGGAGTAATAAGTGATGAGGAGGGTGATGATAACGTTTTGGAAGGTGAGGAAGAGGTTCTCTCCGTAGGTAGAGAAGGGGAAATCCTTGCGATACGAGTATGCAAGGGTGATTGCATACGCAAGCGTTTCGAGCGAATATGCGGATAGTGAAAGTCCACGCGCCGAGCGTGCGGATACGACTGGGCATTTTAGTGCGTGCAGTCGCTTTTATGCAGAGGCGCACTTACTCAGAAGTAGTTGCGGCACTTTCATGATTGAGCCTCCGACGACGATACCGACGCCCAGCCCCTTGGAGATGGAGTATTTGATACACTCCGTGTCGTGAATATCCAGGTTCTCGACTAGCGATGTGTAGCATTTCTGGCACAGGCGTAAGCAGAAAACCGTGATTGGGTAATGTTGAAGAGCATACCGAGCCGACAATGGATATGCCGAGATCCTTGACGAACCAAGGCAGGTTCTTTGTAATGGCTGTCATGTTGGGGGGTGCAGAGGCAGGTAAGTAAGAGGCGAACGGTCGTTGGTCGCGTCGCGTGTACGTGTAGGCGCACGTGCCGCAGACTTGCCTATTCGGGGTACTGATTTTTCTGTTTTCTGACTGTGAGGGCTTGCTGCTCGCTGCTTTAGCTTCTTCAAAATGGCGGACTACGACCTCACGAGGACCATTATTCCCTACTGTGACCGTCACCTCGTCTTTCCTCTCCTTGCCCATCTCGTTGAAAATGAGGTCTTCCCCGTCAAGCAGGTGCAGGGTGCACAATATGAGCTCGCAAAGGAGACCAACATGGTCGATTATGCTGTGAGCTTGTTACAGCAGATCCATCCAGATGAGGAGGTCCCAGAAGGTGTGTATTTTCTCTTTCGGTCATATATAACTCTCAAACTGGCTTAGAATTCGCGGGCAAGCGCGAAAACGCCGTCTCGACCAACGAACGCTTGCAACAAGAAGCTCAAGCCGTCTTGAATGTCATCGAAAACCCTGAGGTCGCTCAGGCGCTGCGTCAGGACAAGAATCAGAACTTGCAATATCTGAAGGATCACTACGGCGTACGTCTCCACACTCTGCCTTGTCCCCCTTGTCCTCACTAGGCGATCAGGTTACGCTGGAGCAAATCAACGCTCTTTATAACTATGGTCAGTTCCAGTACACCTACGGTAACTACAGCGGTGCAGCAGACTACCTGTACCACTTCCGCGTCCTCTCTACCGACCCCGATCTTACCATCTCCGCTCACTGGGGCAAGCTTGCCTCGGATATCCTCACTGGAAAATGGGATGTCGCTCTCGAGGAGCTCAATACCCTCCGCGAGACCATCGACTCACGCGCACCTTCTGTCCCTGCTTTCGCCTCTGCGCCCTCCTCATCCACGACCGATCCTGCACTCGCACAGCTCCATTCGCGTACCTGGCTCCTGCACTGGTCGCTCTTCGTCTACTTCAACCATCCTCAGGGTCGTACCTTGCTCCTCGAGACATTCCTCTCCCCAACATATCTCAACACCATCCAGACGTCCTGCCCGTGGGTTCTGCGCTACCTCGCGGCCGCCGCGGTGCTCTCGCGCAAGTCTGCGTCTGGCGCGCTCTCAGCGCGTGTGCGGCACTCTATCCGCGAGATTGTTAAGGTCATCCAAATGGAGGAGTATCAGTACCGCGACCCTATCACCGCGTTCTTGAAGGAGCTCTATGTTGAATTTGACTTCGAGGCGGCACAGCGCGAGCTTGGATTAGCAGAGGGCGTAGTTGCAAATGACTTTTTCTTGGGCGAGTTCCGTGAGGAGTTCATGGACAACGCACGCTACCTGATCAGCGAGGCGTACTGCCGCATCCACCAAAGGATTGACATTAGGTGCGCTAGCAGTGTCCAGACTGCCCTCAATCACTGAATGCCCTTCTTGTCACAGCGACCTCTCTGAGAGATTGAACCTGTCAAAGGATGAGGGCGAGAAGTGGATCGTGAACCTGATCCGGGAAACCCGCATGGGCGCGGATGCAAAAATCGACCTCGAAAAGGTGTGTACATCTGCGAACAAGCAACTCGCATATGTCTTGCTCACTATGCACGCAGAATGTTATCGAGATCAACCGACCGGCACTCCCAGTGTACCAAACTGTTATCGAGAAAACGCGCGGACTTGCATTCCGCACGCAAGCTCTTGGCGCAGCGATGTCGCGGACACCGCAGGCGCAGCCGTTAGGTGTCCAAGAGGAGGGGCAACCTGCGCTTGTAGAGGGCGCGCGGTGAGTACTGGGCCTGTAGTCTTATGATGAGTGTTATATTGCTCTGCTTTTGTATCGTTACGAGTTATACGACGATTCCGTCATCCAACGAGGAGTTGTATATTTATCCAGATAGCAAGCTGCAATACGGATGTGTGTTCGCTTTCTTCGTCGCATCACAGGTCTGCGATCGACTTCACGCGGTCCAGTCCTCCATCATCCCAGTCGTCCCAGCACAACGACAGTACCGCGGTATGCCTCGCCCACCCTTCCGGTTTCTCCTCTCCCCTACGCTTGACCTCGACACCCACATTCTTCATGCATTCGATGTCCGGCAACGCCCAGAGCCAGCGCAACAGACCCTCCTCTTTGAAGCCCATCTTCTTTGCAAGCCCAATGGATGGGGCGTTGCCCGGGTGCGCGCACCACTGCACACGTCGGAAGCCAAGGCCGGGTGGGTTGGAGGTAGGTGTCTGAAGGAGATAGCGGAGCATCAACGCGATAGCTGTGCGGGCGACGTGTGTGCGTTGGAAGGAAGGGAGGATCATGACGAAGCCGATCTCAGACCAAAGGTTGCGTCCGGAGGTGTTGATCAACGACAGCATACCGGCAAAACGTTCTTCACCGCCCGTGCGATCGAGCACAGCAAACGTACACCACTCTTCCTTGCTCCGGAAGTATTCCATCCACTCCAAGAATTCCGCGAGGTCTCGCGGCGCGGTGGGGTAGTAGCGAAAGAGCGCGTCATAATGCAGGGCGGCTTGGTTCCAAAACTCTTGAGCGTGCAGGCGCGGTACAAATGGTGTGATGCGGACGCGAGAAGATGTGAGCGTCGCTGGGTGCAGAGGAAATGCAAAGTTGATGTCGTATGGCTCCGTGGAGGAAAGGTCACTCGGCGGATGTACGGCCGGTGCAGGTGGTGAATAATTGTTCACAAATGCGGGCTCCATATTGACTGCTGGACCGTAGGCTGCAGCCAAACTTGGCTGGGCATCATGTATTTATACACCTGCATGCCGCCTTTGTGTTGGTGCGTTGATGACTCCTTGCGCGCGCCTGTTCGATCGCACCGAGTCACAATCCACGAGGACGCGATTTCCCACAATTCAAGGCTGGACGGTCTACCAATAATGCCGTTGACACTCTGATTATCACGGTGTAATGCTCTATCTGAGTGGAAATGAGATGCAGGTTCAGCCTTGCTGCTATAGCAGTGCTGTAGTAGTCAGACATACGGAGATACGGAGAGGCTTCAATGTGTCAGCTGACAGAATCGTAGACCACCAGATGGCTTTGGATGAAAGGGTCATCATTTTGCGAGACAATAGATTGTAAGCAGGTATAGAATACCAAACCGACAACTGTAACAAAAAAGGGAAAGTGACAGCAAAACGAAAGCGACTGGGAGAACGTGAAGGGCGTAGTAAAAAAAACGCTAAATGCGACACGACGCGACTGGAAGGAACTTCTGGTCAACTACTGCTCGATCAGCGGGGCATTGAGCAATGCGGGCCGCTAAGTTCTCGTGTCCGATGTCTTATGATGCGTTCACTTCGAACGCCGGTATGGAAATAGCATTGCTATGATATCATGAAGCTATGAATGCAGACGTTCAGCTCAGAATATCCAGGAGAGGCGAGGGCAACTCACGCAGAACGCAATGAGCGACGGCGATATACCGACCACAAGCCAGAAGAGGACCTCAACGTGGAGCTGCAAGACGGCAACTTTACAACAGTTCAGCGCAAGGAATCGAGGTACTTACGACACGGAGCGCCCTGGCTCTGTCTTCAGGGTAGGGATGATAGCGTGGTACCATGACACGGCGAGGTTTGCGAATGGGGGCCATCAAGCGACGGATTGGGTGTTGAAAGCCGATATTTGGAAGTTGAACGGATTGGCTTTAATAGCCTGGAACCACGCTGGCAGGCCACATTCTGTATGACAATACATACGTAAGACGTACTGGTGTCCTTGGACGTGAAAGTCGAGTGGTGATCCTGTAGCCATTGTGCTGCGGTCATACTATCGGGCGGTGTCCACAAAACGAGGCCACCGCGCCAACAAGTAGACAGATGTTGCACGCGTGGAGAATCAGCGAGCCGCAACGTCTGACGGAAGCTCTTCCAGACAAATTCAGTCGCGTAGATAGTAGCCATGAGGTTGTACTATGCGACGCTTGCCTAAGAGTGAGAAAGGCAGACAAGAAATGCAGCAAATCGCGGGAGCACTTATCGGGAGGTACAGTCTATGTCACATTATTAGACAATGCGGTGCAAGTGATTCTACCACGACATTATTCTTTCATGAATGTGCTCGTGATAAAATGTGATGTTAATACAATGGCAATCCTTCCGCAAAATACCGAGCCATCTTCAGCCTGCCGCCGAGAGCGCAAGAACACCGCGGAAGAGTAAGGATCGGCTAGGAAGAGAAGCATGACCAGCAGAATGACCAAAAATGGTGAGTCAAACGGACAAACTGAAGCATGAAGATATGTTGTCCTGCAGGCTTCGACCTGTAACTGTCACGATATAATAGGCCATGACGTCCATTTGATAGAGGACAGAGAGACATTTAGTGCATGGTGAACACATGCGCCGAGGAAGCCAGCACGGCACATGGATTGAATAGAACGCGCCTCCCTGCCGAATATTAATAGCTGAGTTAGACGTCTGTCGCGAGTCGGTCTGCAAGCAAGGATAGTATGACATATTGATGCGCATGTATAGCGCCTCGGTATGCGATCAAACGACCAGTAGCGCCACGATAGCGAAAAGACAGTTTCCGCCAGTTCTAGGCCTAGGTGGATCTTCAGAATACTCGCTGCGTGCACACAGGCAAGTCGTAGTTCTAGCGATCACGGTCAGAACATGAGACGCTATACGTAAGTCAACTTGCCAGTTTCTCTGAAGAAGGCTCGAGTTGAAGCGATGCGATGCTTTCACTTCGGAGAAAGTGTCGTTGAATGCACTTACGCCGCCTAAATTGTCCCTGTTCCTTTCGAGATTAGCGGTCTACCTTGGTGGTAGATCTCAGACAGCGTCTGCAATATCTGTGCAGCGTTTTCGGTGATGTTAGGCGCTAACGCTGCCGGCCTGCGCGTTTGCCGACTTCCACTTACATAAATGATGTGGTTAGAAGGCTCGTCACGGAAACTTCAGGGGACTTCACATGTATCCAGGAGGCCCTAGCATGAACAATTAGAGACCTCGACAATCCTGACCCTTCCTGACGGTTGACCCTCCCGAGCGTGATCGAGTTACTAGGATATGCGGCATTTCCCGGACCTGAACGCTGGCTCCTCCTTGGACTTAGATGAATAGTCTGTACTCTTATGTCCATTCCTTTCCAAGTTGACATTAGGGCTATTACTTGATTGAGGAGTCCAGCGGTGAATGAGCAGCAGTGGCAGGTTCCCATGATAGTGATATAATAGATATGGAACTTGCGCAGGTTGAAGCTTGAAGACTCATGCTCTGCTTACCAATGACTATTTCATGTCGGCCATGCTAGTATAAGGCCTGTAGATTACCATCGGACTATTTGTGACGCCTCCGTCAATGACAAAGATTACAGCTAAACCAGAACGTTGACTCGTGCGAGAATATGTATTCGGCTACAAAAATGCAGGTTTTACGTGCTACAACAAAGCTATGTGTACACTACGCACATCTATCACATCACCTCACGAAAGATCGAACCCAGCGCCAGAATTGATAGCTTGCAGCAACTTTTCTCGAAGGACCCTTCCGCTCGTGTATCGCGGCAGCTACGCGAAATTGCCTTAACCTCATGATGCAAGAGGACGGCAGAGCCACTCACTTTCAGAAGGTTCACACATGTACTCGCAGTCGGCAGTCGATTCTCGTCCGTGCCTGAATCACGTATGGAGAAGTTGGGCACAAGCTCTTTGAACCCTCTGTATGATGATGGATCAGTCAGAGATCATGTCATCAAGGCGAGGGATACACTCACAGTAATGGCGGCCGGCTGCAACTTGTCGCAAAGCGCAAAAGCGCGCGCCGTTGGTCCTGATCGAACGAATCGACGACCTGCAAAGCACAAAGTCTGATCAACTATGCATGGGCCGGTGGGTGCAAACTCAGCGCACCGTCCAGAATATCTCAATCGTAGGATGGTGGTCGTCGAACAGACCTCCGTAGTTCGTATGCTGCCGCAGATCATCAAGAGCAATCGGTGAATTCACGCCGCCCAGCAAGATTTGTAGCTCTTGCTGATTGAACATTCTGCATCGCGTTTTAGTCGCCGAGTTCAACACAAATCATCGCACAACGCACTGAAGCCACTTCGGATCGATCATGTCTGACAGCCCTTCGAAGAATGCCTCGCTTTGCTTTTTGATCTGCTTGTTCAATCGATAATGCGACACAAGGTAGATGTACTGCAGCCTGTTCTCCCGCGTCACTGCGACATTGCTGCCGTTCGGAATCAGCTCTACTGTCCGCGCTACACCGAACTCTGCTGAATGGTTCAGCACAAACATCGAGGGACTATCAACAGTACTCGCCTTCCTCCGCAACAGTGAAGTTCAGTGAGAGATCTTCCGGGTCGCTTGTATAATGCTTAAGGAAGATCAAGCCCTGATATAAGGCCGGGTCGAGGGACGCCAGGTCATCCAAAAAGCTCTGCTTCCCTAGCCACTAGCACAATGTCAGTCGATCAGTTCTGCTGACATGAGTGATACTGGCAAACACACCTTCGCAAGAAAGAAGCCCGCAAATGCGACGTCTACGAGGATGCCGTTATACAGCGCCTTACCCAATATTCGCCCAAGAAACCTGTACCAGTTCAAGCTATGGGCTACACGAATGATAGCCTCGTCAGCCACTACCTCCACGCCGAGCCACAATGGAACGCATACCTTCTGTGGCATACGAATGCGGGTTGGGATACAGCTCGTTCTGCTTAGTCTCGAGCCACAACCCGCGGTCCGTATCAAAAACCTCCTTGCACAACGACGTGAGGAACTCCTTGAACACGCCCCCACCGTCAATCCCCGCCCTGCAGCCCAACGCCATCAGCTTGCCACAAGGCTAGAGTGCAAGATCGAACACGTACTCCTCATTCCCCCACTGGTCCACAAACGTGATTGCTATCGGCGCATGCAAATCTGCGTCGGCTAGTCTATCGAACCCGTCCTGCGCGACTGATCCCCGGCGCACTGTCACGCGTGTCCGGCCATGCGGTCCAAAGCCGTCCATACCGCGGTTCATCATGTCGTTCATTACAAAGTGCCGGAAAATCGACACACGCGTCTCAAACGGAATCGCGAACGGGATGCTGTGCAGCACGCCGAGCCGTGGCGACATCAGGCTGATCTGGCGCTTCGTCAGCGTCCGCCCGCCCTGCGGTTGCAGCAGATTGCGCTCTTCAAGTCTATATGGGAAATTGTAGTCGTGCACACAGTCACACATAAGAAATGCGGCTTACACAGCCGCCTGAATAAATGTGGTCATGTCAATCTGAGATGTCACGAGCCAGTGCTCTGGCGGCGTGAACGGCCGTCTCGAGCTGCAAGGGGTGTGAATGTCAAGCAAGCTGACTCCAAAATGCATATACATACTCTCTGGCGTGGATCGCCTGCAAGCACTTGGTAAGCTTATCCCGCACCGTTTCCCATTTGACGGCCCCGAGCCCTGGAACACCATCCTGCTGCACGCTCGATGGGTCCTCGCGCCAGTACAGCACGAACGCAATGTTCAGCAGCTTGCGCGAAAACACAACTAGCTCGTCAAGCGTCAGCGGATTGCGCGCGCCACCTGCGCCCCCCGACCCCGCAGGGGCGAAGAACTCATCAT
Organism: Postia placenta MAD-698-R-SB12; assembly: GCF_002117355.1. Taxonomy (NCBI): domain Eukaryota; kingdom Fungi; phylum Basidiomycota; class Agaricomycetes; order Polyporales; family Adustoporiaceae; genus Rhodonia; species Rhodonia placenta. The sequence goes on along the minus strand of NW_020169842.1, from coordinate 1,376,265 downwards.
CGCCCATTGTTAGTAGCGCCTGCGTGTACAGATCTGCAAGGAACAGTAATGGTGGCCACGCCTCCGCATAGTCTGGATCTGTTCGTCAAATCTCTTCAATGAGTATGCATGCTGGTACTACGAAGTGCTCACTCGTCACCGCGCTTGACTGTTCGTCTCGCCCCAATGGCGAACTGCGAACATACAACCGATAGACCTCGCGCACGAGCCCGCCTCCATTGAAGGCCACCACCGTACCGAGCACTTTGTCTCGCTTGGCCGGCCATACTGTCGTCAGTGCGAAACAGAAAGCGATGAAGCTCAGCCGCGACGGATGGTGCTGCACTGCTGACAGCAACGACGTCAGATGCTGTACCGATGGGTACGTTTGCAGGCGTGTGAGTGTGCGCTTGTCAAGCTGGGGTAAGGGTGGGGGCGCAGGATTCATGTCGAACGACGTCACTACCGTTACCTGCGGCGTGCTCTCGTTATCCGAATCGTCGTCGTCGTCCGCCCAACTTCGCGCAGGATCCTGTTTCGGTAACGGTGGCTCTAGCGCACGTGTGGGCAGCGCGTTCATGAGCATAGCGGTCAGCTGTAGGTATGTATCGAGCGCCGTGGCAGTTAGCTTGGCATAGCGCGGTGGTGTGAACATGACGAGGTTGGCAAGCAGATGAATCTTGGGTTCTACTGCCGACAGTGGGGAGCTATCGACGATATCTGAGATGGACGAAGATATCAGGTTGAAGGAGGAGATTGGAAGGCGCGCGGAGAGGAGGGTGAGCGACTGGAGTGGTAGGCGGTTGGGAAGAAGAGGGATTGTGAGGATGTGAGCGACGATATCTCGCAGACAGACTTGCAGGAGGTCGGAGTGGGTTAATGGGACGGTTAGTAACGATACAAGTGGCGGCAGGATCGGGGAAGCCTTGGATTCGACGGGCTATGAACAACGCAAATCAGCTCGTACCACAATCAGGTGCCAGCAAGGCTGCGTACGATTTGCACCAACGCCTGCCCCAGAAGCTGGTAGAAGCCATGACGGAGCAAGTACTGGACGTACTCTGGAGCGGCAGGAGTGTTTGAGAGGAGTTGGGTAAGGACATTCAGGTGGGACACCGCATACTGAGATCTTCATAATGTGAGCGGGGGACTGGCACATGGGCAGTAGGAACGTACTGAGGGTCGGTTGCCAGTGATCGGAGAAGCATCGAGGATGTCTTGCGGAGGAGGACGCACCAGTTTTCCTCAGAATGATGGAGGATATCTGGGGCAGAATGAAGGCGCGAGGCTTGCGTTTTGTTCTGACACTTACCCTGCGCGCGGCCGGACACGGTAGTGGACCAGAGACCGAGGGCGTGCTGATCCTGGCCGAGGAGGACGAGACATCTGAGACCTCGGATACCTGAGACATCCTGCTCAAACGCACGTCGGAGATCTTGCCGGACAGAGCGTAGTTGTGTTATACCCCTCCACCACGCCTGTATGCGGACGGCGCTGTCCTGTTTGCGCTTGAGTTCCAATCGCTGCGAGCGTTGTATCTTGGCGTCATTGAGGATGTCGGAGAATGCAGCCGTGGCTCTGTCGCCTCCAAGGTCTATGTTTCTGCGCTTGCCGGAAGGGTCATCGCCAAAGAGAGGGAACATGGCGGTCAGAATGAAAGTCGTTTACACTCGAGGCAGCCGTCCTCAATCCTCGAGCATGACGTAAGCCCGCCGTCCATTGACGCGCAAGCGCTAGGCCGGACTCATTCTGCCGGCGCTCGCGCTCAATCGCGGTCACGCGCAGAGGAAGGCACGCGCCTGCACGCCGTCATCACGAGGCCGGATGCGCCCTCTAGCATTTTGTTTTGTTTCTGTCCTTCCAAAGGCAATTCAACGCGCAGGTAATTTGAAGTATGAGGCAGAGTGTCACCGTGACGACTGTGGGGAGATCTTGTGAAACACATTGAAGGTGGATTCCTTGTTCGCCTCGTCTATAAATGTCCTAATGAATAGCCTTTCCCTAATGATTAAGAGGCTGTTTGATAACTTCCATAATCATGAAGCGTTTCGCTCAGGTTTCGATTATCACCCAGTGACCTGTCCATCCTGCGCCGCGTACTGGTCAAAAGATTGCATCCATATCTGCCAGATGGAGGTGTAAGCGATCGATAATGATGACTTAGCTGGCAATGTGCTCAATGGCACAGCCTACGGATGGCTATGTACGATCTATAAAGGCAGGGTGCAGTTTCGAGCGACTTGCAGTGTGCTCATACGAAAGTGCCGGTCGGTGGGTTAGAATCGTCTGTCACGCTTTTCCATACTGACGACAGTCCTCCGGTGACACGCAGCTTTCACCATTGTAGGCTATACTCAGTAACATCCCCACTTCCACAGTCGACATGTCATTTCGCATATTTTTCATGCTCCTCGTTATCTCTACTTTCACAAACCTCAGCAGCTGCATAGCCGCCCCCCATGCGTACGTACAGAGAACCTTAGCGCTGGCTGAATCTTGCTTAAACTGACCCATTCAGTAGTGTTCTTCCATTTGAAAGCACTGGGGGTATTATGTATGTTTGTCTAATGCAAGTCTTCCGCTGGCTTATTTATTCAATTGCAATCACCTGCTAGGATACATCCGGATCGTATCCCGAGGATACAGCACCCTGAGGCTCGACATAAGGTGTCAAAGGTGAGCAACCGTGATATTGAAATGGGTATACAAGATAATGATTTTGATGCCACAGGTTCAGACGAAGCGAAAGCCTATTGAGACGACTGACTCCTACCCGCCGCTGACAGAGCTACAGTTCGGTACCGATGCAATCCGGATTGGTTACTTCCCTGGTAACTCGGGAAATTGGCTCACGACCTCAAATACTGTGTGGGACGGAAGGGCGCCGCCAGTAGATCGTAATCAGCCACCGATGTAGGACTATTGTGCATAATGATCACCGCAATATATGATCATGAGAGCCTATTTTGATGTTCTTCAACCCCTGTGGCTATAACTAGTGTATGCGGGGCAAGTTCCAGAAATTAAGGGTTAGTAATAAGTTTCGGCTCCTTGCACACTTGGCAGCTCGGACTTGCGCAGTTGAACCCGGAAAGGTTGGACAGATCGTCCAATAGTCATAGTACTACTACGTGGAGGTTGGACAGATCGTTAAACAGTCATAGTACTACTAGATGATCAGGTTATATTAGACGCAGAATCATTTGTCTAACGTAAGCTGGTATGAAGTCCTACAAGCTATGAATTGAGCATCTATGATTTGTCACTGTGTTCTAGTGAAACTACTATCAGTGGGCCCAGTTGCGCATGTCTGCGGTGGTCCCTGGGCTAACTCCCGATCCCTGCCAGTATGTTAATTCCTGCAGTGGTGGCGATTGTCACACCTCAAAGGGGACCGACCTACTGCCAGAGAAACGATGTAGTGCATCTGTAGGATAGTACTATCCAAGGTCAACGGATACTTACTTCTCATGTCGGGCCATCCATGTGTGACGTAAATTGTCAACATTCCACGTACACGAAAATCAATATGTCGTGTACGGGCTCGACGTCAAACTAAGAACTCCAACGTATTGAGCAGAAGACCGCATGCAAACCGGGGTTTTGCATGTGTGTTGTATTCGCATATCAGCGCCACTAATAGTAAGACACAATCGCGAGTAAGACGCGCATGTATATGACACTGATTATGAAAGCTTTACAGAAATACCATACAAAAGCCAAGCGTATCAAGCAAACTACAAGGTCCATGAAACATGAAACCGTCGGCCCCCTACCCCGCCATCAAGTCATCTAGGAGTCACCCGCGAGCTGGGCGCACACGGCCTTAGTGGGGCAGTTGGTCTGCGCTGTGTTCTGCAAGTTCCCGAGCTGCAAGCACGTTATTAGTACATATATTCATGCCTGACGGGGGAAAGCCACATACGTAATCCCAGGTGCATGCACCATTGGCGTACGCGCACTGGTAACCCGTGAACTGATTGATCATGACACCAGAGTCGCCGTTAAGGTCCGTGGGGCAGCTACAGCCGCTGGTGAGGCTGCAGGATGCCGAGCTCGGGCAATTCGTCTGAGCAGTGTTCTGCAAAACGCCGGTCTAGAGTAATCACAGTCATCGTCAGCATCATCCCCAGACCTCCAGCATAATCAGAGAGCGCACCTTGTCGTCCCAGGTGCACGCACCGCCGGGATATGCACATTGGTATCCGGGGTAGACGTTGATCAGCACACCTGCGCTATCGCCCGTCAGGTCTGTCGGGCACTCGCAGTCGCCTCCGCCGCCATAACACGAGAACGCGACAGTCTGGCCCGTCAGCGAGCGGCGGTGCGCGTTGAACGCGGAGGGGTTCGCCTGAGCGACGAGGGCGAGGGCGAGGGTAGCGAGGGCGGCAAAGGGAGTGCTGGCGAACATCTTTTGTGTCGAGTACAAGTAGGTGCTGAGAGATGGTAGCTGTGTAGGCGAATGCGAGGTGGACTGCTTTGATGCTGGCCCTTACCCCGCTGTACATGTCGCCTTTATACTCTACCGTCTGCACGTCACGCCTGCATTAGTTTTTCCTCGGCTGCTCCGTCCCAGCGGTCTTCGGCGCACACAGCATCCTAGTAGCATCCTGGAAGCAGGACAAGAATTGAAACAGGCACGCCGGCCGGTCCTGTCAATCGCTCTCTCCGACCTCCTAAGCCCGTGCTTGATAGCATCCGGCTATGATCGACATCCACAGAAGACGGCCTCGCCGCGAATAACTGACCTGCATTCTCACAGCTATCAGCTTTGTAGCTTGGGAATGATCGATGTTCCAGTATCAGCGACGCATACATCGTACCATGACATCGCTAGCGAATTATGTTCCCGTACAGGAGTCGACCGTACGAGGCTTCCCGGCGAACTTACAAGGTGCCATTAGTTTGAATAGGAGGGCGCGCCAGGGGACACAATGGCCGAGCGCCCGTTACCTCATGTCCGCGATATTGACTGAACCTCCGCAGAACGTGGTCTTTGGAACATCAGCCCGCGCTATGGCAGTGCTCACGTTTAGGATCGAGAACGCTCAAGTCCGATGTTGTACACATCGAATCGATGACAGCTTGAACGCTCCCGCGATAATTATACCCTACTCCTGTAGAACGCGTACCTCCAGAAGGCCTCATCCATACCGTACATCCGTGACAGACGCACCATCGTGAATACGATGCCTCCCCCCGTATTAGCTCGATGGCAGTGGCATGTGTCATGTACAGCTAGTCCGCGCATAAGCGAAGCGCTCTTGGCAGGAACGGATGCACGCTCAGCAGCGATGTAACAACGGAGGCGGTAGAAGAGCCCCGACCCAGGCACAGAAAACGCCCAACGTGCGCCCCGGCAAGCGCACTCGCAGCTTGCTTGGCTAGCGACGAGCAGTCGCAGGGTCTAACGCCTAGACAGACCAGACGACCACGGAACTTCCGCTCCTGACAGATGTAGATGGGGGACGTCATTATGCACTGCGTGGTTGCGCGCCGCAGGGTGGCAGGGCATCGGACGCAACACACGAATCCGATCAGCATTTGGCGTCTACAGTCGAGGTGATAGCGAGATAAGCGCCGAATGATATTCACCTCCACATATCACCTAACGCACTAATAATGAGCGATGCTGTCGCTCGGTTAGTTTGGTCAATACATAAGCAGGAACCGCTGACCTGTGGTATCAGAGACAATGCATGGTCCGCCGGATCATGTCTGACACACGGCATTTTCGAGCAGTGTACTGTCAGTTTGCAAAGACGTCCATGCTGATGAACTGCTAATGTGCTTACCACCACTGCCTCCTTGTCTTCGCTCTTGCCATCGCTAATACCGTCGCGTATTCAGATACTCCAGGGTCATCTTGTTTGCTGCGGAGACATCTGCCGGACGATGAGGCGTAGTTCGAAATGTCAATGAATCATCAAATTGAGTTGGTGCCTGAAACCGTGAGCCGGCGGGATACCACAGGAGGATGGGGTTGGAGGTGACGATCATGAAAGGTTTATTGACATGAGTACTATCCAAATTGGGGTGGCTGCTTTGTGGGCAGATGTAATGCGACCGTCGGAGCGAAGAGACCGCCGTGTAACGTGGAGATGTCGCGAAGCCCAAAGCAACCGAGGTTGTGAGAGACCGGTATGATGAGCAGTTTTCCCGCTCATCGTCACAAGCTCTGTCCGAGACACACAGTACTCATTATCCGCGAATAGAAATCGCAGACAGTTGGAGGCAGAGAGCGCGTTTCTGTCAACCAACCTTTGGCGCTCGACTCAGGCGATCGAAGTGGAGCAACACAGTGATCAAGGCAAGATCAGACCTTGGACCGCCTTGGACCTATACTACTCCCTTGCTCATGTGGTCATGGAGCTCGCAATAGCGTGACGTAGAAAGGACATCGTCGAGCCTCGGTCGCTCCCCGCGTTCTTGTTGATATCATTCATCTGGCACATCCCTCGGTGCTGGTGTGGTCAGGGCCTGCCCAAACAAAGAGAAAGGAGAAGGTTGATATCAAAACCAGACTCCAAAAATCGCTGAACGATGCACCTGCGCAGGCTTCCTGGCGTAGATACATACCTTTCCCAAAGATTCCTTCTACCACTCTGTGGTCAAGATTTCCCGACCTCATGCACCTATCGTAGAGCCCCTTAGTAGGGGCACACATTCGAGGGCCCAGGGAGAACGGAGCGCTTTAGAGTCCACCATAACACGCAGCGTCGCTGTCAGGGGCATGAAGACGAGCTAGGCTCACTCAATGCACCTTAGGAAGACATTGTCAGGGACCGCGCAAGAGAGGAACAAATCTCCGAGACAGAGCGCCGGTTGACACAGGAGAACCTCCATTCTTTCGGAGCGGACGGTGAGTAACCAGGTGATCACCAGGAGCTACCGCACATCACGCAATGCTAGCCATTCTGAGCGACAGCGTCTATACGGATGGCACTGTGGTTTTATCGAAGCATCCTGTTAATTGAGCGCGGTGGCAATCGCACATTTAGAAAGAGAATGTGTAGCGTACCTTGTAGCGATCCTCCCACCCCAGGATTTCCGCGGCCATAGAACCAATACATCCAAAGTATACGATACGATTGGTGAAGCTGGACGTGCGTATTTTGTATCGACATTGTGGTATTGCAGCGATTGAGGGAACACCATCTTTATAATACCGGTGTAATGTAGAAGCGAAACCTAAATTCATAGGATGTACACTCAGATAATGACTCAGCTGAGATGTATGGGCATTGATGCTGTTGAACGTACCAGTAGTCTCATTGTATACACCACGAGAGTAATTGCACATGTTCAGCGTCGGGCTAGAGGTAGTCCTAGGGTCTTTTTACGTGGCAGGTGCTTCGAGTTTCAGCTCGTGGCTCCGAGTCTTGTTGAATGAGCTTGTTTGAACTTAGATTCCCACGGAGAGAAAGTACACGAGAGGGGCGCCGGTCAGGAGGGCGATACACGACAAGAAAATCGCACGCGCTTACCAATAAAGAAATGCATCAGATAGATCATCATCGGGTTCATGCTTTGAACGGGCTTCACAACGTCCAACAGGCTCGGATAATCACCGAGATGAGACAAATTATAGGTTTAACAGGGACAATGTCTCAATCAGACTCGGCGGTTTCTGACCATTTTCGTACAGGAAAATAGGCGATGGGACAGGATGATCCTCCACGACTTGAGTATGATATACATAACATACTGGAGAACGCAACACAGAGAAAGTCGAACAATCTAAGGTCAAGGGGATAAATCTTGGTGTAAGCACAAGGCGCACTGACTGAAGAGAGACATTTTAACGATGCCGAAGTCACCGCGAAGATTCCTGATTATAGATTCCGTAGAAGGCAAGTAGCACTGCATTTAAACAAGCAGGATCTCAGTAATCAAATCATCTATGAACTAGACTTACTCACGTTCACGCAGTACCTACGGTATGTCAGGCCACAGCGACTGTCCATTTCATCGCGAAAATCGTCATCTGTAGCCTCGTCAGAGTCAATGTCTGCGAATGGCATTCTGGGATATGTAGCGAGATGGTTGGTGAAAACATGTTCTCCGATATGATCCTCGGCAAGTGCTGTATTGCAAACACCGCTTGTATCGTTGTTCAGCGGAATGGGTCGCTGCCATTGGCAGAACACGCCAGTCTGAGAATATGCTTCATCCTTTTTTGTGAGATGGGCGTCCGCGATATGACGCTGCAATCCAAACATAGTACCGTCCAGACTAGCGCCACACGGCGGCGTGCCCCACTGACAAGCAAAAGGTGTTTTATCTCGGACCTGGAAAGTGAACAGGGTTATCCGGGAACTAAAATGAGCATAGGCGTATCATTCTCACGGTATGTTCCTCCAAGCCTATTCGTCTTTTGATATACCTTGCAATACCGGCGATTACCGGGTTACGAGGCGGCGTAGCAAATGACCAGACCATATTATATCTCTTCGTGATCCAATTGCTCTGCGGATCTTGACCATACAACTCAACCGATTCACCTAGTGAGTGGCCTGGCTTGATGTGGAGTTGGAATTGAGCAAAATCATCCATCACAAGCTGAGATACGAGCTCCGCCATGCTGGATAGGCTTCTTTTGTCCAAATCTGTATGGATGGATATAGCGTAGGTCGATTTTGAGCCGAGGCGAGATGGTAAGGTGCCTGGGGTTTATAATAAGTGAATTAGTTCGCAAAATGCTTGTCGCAGATGAACTCTCACCTGCCAGGTCAAGTTCATCAGCGCTGAGGTCTATTGCCGCCCAGACCGCGGACGTTGTAGGCGCATCGAACACTCGCAGAGAATGTAAAGAAGAGCAGTTGTACAGCCAGCGCAGGACAATATCCAGACTCTCCACTTGGCATAGCAGGCACTCTGTCAAGCGCAATTGACTATCGGTAGGAGCGTCAGGGTCGCAACTTTCCCATTTAACGCAACGAAGGACCAAGTCAGAGACGACGGGGAGCGCACGGATGATCTGTCGGAATGCGGAGAAAGAGACAAATTTGCAATTGACAAGTATCAGTGTATTGAGGGAGTGAAAAAGAGTGAAGAAAACGAGAGCGGGTGGCGTGTACGACCAGGAGGTGTTGTACATCTCGAGTCGGCGAACCGTGGAAGGCAAGTGAGGGAATAAAACAGCCAGGCGATACGCAAGGTGGTCCTCCCTGTAGCTCCGATTGGCAACGACCAGTTCTCGTAAGTTGTCCAGATAACCCGCTATGTCAGACGTGCAGGAGGTGTAGAGTAAATAATCGAGTGTGGTGTCTCTAGTGATAGAGATCTTGCGAAACATTGCTGTCCGGCTCACGTGTAGTAGCGCGCGGCATGTCAGAGCCCAGCTGCTTGCTGTCGGCGTATCGCATGCGTTGATAATCTGATGCAGTATATGAAGTGGAAACACACGCTCTGTAGTATATACCGTTTAGTGAGCGGTAATGTGTAAGGTTAATCATTGCACCCTCACCTATTCTTCTATCGTCACGTTTGGATTCTACAACTTTCCTAGGGCCTACTAATAGGTGGTATAGATAGGCGGCTATCTGTCTGAAACCTAGTCGCGGGCGTCGATTAATGGGATCAGTAGCGTTTCGATGACGGATGGTTCGCGAGGTTGCCATATGGTGGTTATCAGACGTGGTCGTGGGCTTGCCTTTGTGAGGGAATGGAGGAGATCATGTATGCCGTATTACCCACACTTCGCTCTACTAGGACCGGTGCGCTTCGAACCGCGAATCACCGAGCTCGCACGGCCTTGTGCCACAACAATCTGTGTCTCCTGACACAATGATGAAGCCCTGATAGATGACTACAAGATCGCGGGTTACATTCAAATGGCGATCTGGCATAGTCTGGGAAACGTTTCTATGCGAGAGCGATAATAACTGAGGGCGACTAAGGAGGTCCACAATGGAATGACTGCAGAATAGTAGCACCCCAGACGTGACGAAGATGCCTATGGATGAGCGCCTCAGACCCGGTTTTTAAGGAAACTTAAATTAGTGTGAGGAAATTTGACAAGTTTATATACTTCGTTACAAATGGTCTCAACTTTCCGCCCCCGAAGTTGATCACGTGTGCATGAGAACTTGGAGTTGAATCCAGAGACGTGCTCGCAGGTCTTCTGTCATCGCGCACTGAAGAACTGGTATTGACGGGACTCCACCCAAGGTTTCAATGTCGATATACCATACATTGATAGGCCGATAGACTCAACGATTAAGATTACCCGTCTTGAAAACTGTCAAGCCATCAAGGAGGTCTGTCGACTCCCTTCAATGACAATTCCCAAAGGACGATTTCACGAGGTCCCAGGCGGAAGTCCACGGATGTTTAAGGTCCATGAGGGCCTTTCTTTCAGCGACAGCGGGGGCCTTAGGCGATGACCTGTAGGCATTCACTTAGATCACCTACATCTTCGCGGCTTCCTGCGCAGGTGATGACGTTCTACAAGCTGTCCTCAGATGTGCGTACCGTTGCTAACGGATCTCCTAAGTGGCATCTCTGCAGCCAAACAGGGCATGAAGTTGTGCATAAAGACACGTATGTCAACGCAAAATCCGGGCTCCTTACATGAACAAATGACTGGAACTGCCGTGAGGAAATTCATTCACTTGTTTGACCTTACTGACAACGCACATGTATAACTACCAGGCGTATTGACTTGCTTCTATCGCACGCGACTGCTGCATGGCAGTAGCACGACACAGCCATGCTCTTTCGCAACGAGCCATCCATAACTCTCATTCGACCTCCTCAGACTTCAACCTACGTCTCTACGCAGCGACCTGCCCAATCCACATGCAACGCTACGCCCGCGCACGTCATTCAGTTCTATTCGATTCTGGCGCGGAACTCTTGTCGCCGGACGTTGTACCGGTAGACAACAAGCGATGGGATGTGGCATTTGCGGAGTACAGTGCAGTCGTAAGGCGATGGGATCAGACACCATGGTGGGATACCAACACCCTCAGAAAGTTGAGCCCCCAGATGGCCGATCTGATGCGCGCGGTGGGAGACGCGCACGGGAGCCCCGACTACCGAGTGCGGTGGCATAAGGGCGCCGACTCATGGACGCGCGCGTGGAGGCACAAGAATCCCACTCTCCTGACCCAATTCAAGATCGGTCTGGGGATGGTGATTGGAGGACCCTGTCTTGTGGTAGCGGTCCCTTTGCTCGGCGCGGTCGCGATGTTGTACGGTATCTTCGAGATACTGCGAGGCGTTCGTCTCGGATTTTGCGCCGGCCGGTGGAGCAGGGGCTTCGCGGGTGGGAGCCTGACCGCTGAGTCCGTCTTACAAGGAGGCGCGGGGATCGCATTATGTGGGATACTCTGCTGGGTATCTGGAAGTGTCGTGTGGAAGACCATGAAGTTCGGCATGATAGCGGGTATGTCAACAATTCTTTGGGTATTCTTGCAATGGGCAACACTTTTTCTGAATCCCGACGCGAACATCCCAAGGTGAGCATTTTGTAGCTGTTCTAAGCATTGACGCTAAACGTTGACAGTTTTGGGAACATGGTTGCTTGACGACGTAGTACATGGGATGAGGCCCGGAGAACAGAGGCTGTGACCCAATAGTTCTCAACGTGATGCTTACGGCCAGTGTTGTATCGCTAGTGAGGATGTAGTGTACAGCTGTAAAGGGAGCGGCAGTTGTTGATACTAGTGTCTGCTTATAAGAAAACATGTAAACCGTTTGACGGCGGTCAGGCCACCGCAGACGCTCTTACGGCAATCTCCTCAAAGAGAAGCTGTCATGCATCACGCATGCTGATGGAAGCGCAGTCCAGACCTGCAGGTATAACACACGCGAAACCTTCAATTGAAGGCCTTACCTGTCCCTCTCTCTGTCCCAGCATGGCTTACAACAAGCCGACACCGTAAGTCACCATTCATTCTGCACTTTTCGCAGCCGAAAGAATGCTATGATTGACCTACTTCATACCTTGTACAGACCCACCGACGCTGACTCTGGCGAGTCCTCCAAAGAGGGAACCCCGCCGAGTTACGACGACAGCGCTCGCGAAGCGCAATGGCAGCGCGCTCTCCTCGACGTGCAGGAGACCGTAGTTGCTTGGCAACGAGCCACCGCTGCGGGCGACTCAGCCCGCGCGGCCGAGCTCTCCGCCAAGATCCCTCAGATGTGGCGCAACGCGGGGGATATACACCCAGATCCCGAGGTGCGCGCCAGAATGTACGCGAACGCGGATCAATGGGAGCATGCCGGCGAGGGGGAGAAGACGGAGCATGCCAATGCTTTCCTCGTCGGAATCGGTGCGATCATCGCGACACCCTTCGTGCTCGTCGGTGCTGCATTGGTCGGCGCAGGTGCAGTTGTTTGGGGTGCAGCAAAGGTTCTTCAAGGTATTGGTGAGGGACTGTCTGCGGGGCCCGAATATCTGTGGAACAAGTGGAGGAAGCGCCCCAAGAATTGAAGTCTGGTGAGTATGTTTCGGTAATAATTAAATGTTCTTTTAAGTTACTTAAAGCGTAGGAATCTCGACGCGGCCGGTATAAGTCGCCCCGTAGTAGTGTTCGAAATGGTTGAATGACCCTTGCTTGAATAGCTCAGATTTTCTATTGTAAATTTCCTTGAACTGAGGTTCATGCAGTCTATCGGGCCTCGGATCATCTTGAAACTGAGAGGAGTGGTAAGGAGCATGAGCAAATAAGCGACTGCTTTTCACAATGTGCTCGCAAATTCTGGCTTACGGTATGTCACGGTTGCATAACTCATCGACCTGATTGGCTGCTACGCCCTACGTTTGTATACTTCATACTGGGCGACTGGAAGGGAAGGCGACCCCGGATCTAGAGATGTTTATGCTGAGTCTGAAATGTCGGCTGCTGAGGCAGTGTGATGCAACAATATACCGTGATAGTTGATACATGGCTTTAGACAATCAGGCTACCCATCGTCGTGTGCAGATATAGTAATTCATATCCGCCCCCGACTCCGCAGCAGCGAAGCAGATCATATCGGACAGGCAGATATAGGAGATGAAAAGAGGGGGTCATCATTCAAGGTCAATTTGGACGACACAGTACAGAGAGCACAAGGAAAGATTAGCCACAACGATCGGTACAGAATATGTCCGTTGTGTACCTGGGCCAATGTGAGTCCTAATACGTAAGTCATGCTGAAGCATTCAGTGACAATGACCTCATAGCGACTCGCGAAGACTAGCGTTCAGGTCTTCGGACAATATGCGTCCAGATGACGCCGGAGAGCATCACCTCTGGAGAATGTGGCATCGCAGAGACGACATGTCCGCTTCAATGTCTGCAGATGAACCGTCGCGGTGTGTTTGCCAAACGTTCCATAAAACATGTCTCTGTTGCAACATGCGCCGTCGGCACCCCGCCAAGGGCAAGGCCCGCGATATCTGTTGTGCCAGCCGCCGACGTTATAGTGGTGATCCTTGAGATGACGAGCGACTCCCGAAGCCGTGACGTCGTCGAGAAGGATGCCACAGGGCTGCGTCCCCCATCTGCACGGTACCGCCAGCGCTTCCATTGTAGGCTCCGTGACCAAGATCCTATCAGGGCAATTTAGATGAGCATTCTCAGGCATTTGCGTTTGTTTCACCTATTAAAGATCAGTGAAGTGGACAGCGGGGATCGGAGGAGTTGCACATCGAGCGAGCTCGTTATATCCTCGCGTAGAGGCCATCATCACGTAGAGGGTGTCCCGCAAGGAGCTCTGTCGTTGACACCGTAGGCGGTTCGCCTCGCATCGATCAAGCACCATACAGCGTCAGAATCCATTTTCTTCTCAGCGTTGCGACTGAGGATAGCAATGCTCCGGACGCAATGAAAGCGCTCAGATAGCGGCGCGATAGCAGCGAAGAGCATATGTTGATTGAAAGCCCGAGCTGAACAGTTCGGGCCTGCGGCACCATTGTCAATCGCTGGACGTCATATATCATACGGTATATCACACCTGGGGCTGATGTCGTCACACAAGTGGTCCAAGCCATTAGATGCGATTGAATGAAAGATGAAGCTTAATGGTCGGGCTTCGCTTCGTCGAACATCGAGATATCCAGTCCGACGCGACGTCTTTGCGGAAGTCCTGTACAGGTTACGAGGATGGCATCCTCTGAGGTTGTCTTTCGTGGGCCTGCGAGAAATTGCAAAAATATCGACATGATGACATAGCACTGCCTCGAGTCAGCGATCTGGACCACCTATGCAGACTACAAACAGAGCACCCTTTCTGAGTGGGTGAGGGACGCTGTACAGTCGGTTGTCCAACTTCGCGAACATGAGATTAGTGGCTGGGCTGAGATTGGCGCTTATCGACCTCCAGATCTCAGCCATGAACGCATCCGCCCAACCACCGAAGTGGCTGAAGAGTACTGGAGTCGGACACAACGAATCTTGACAATAAGCTCGGTAGTTCACCGCAAGGTAACATGAGGCCACTAAGCGGGTGGCAGTAAAGGGCTCAACGCCTGGTGGCTGCTACACTATAGCACTAGGGCTGTTAGCTTCGCACGGAATGTAGCGGATCTCATTACAAGCCCGAAGATCCGTGCCGCTGACAATCTACCCTTAGCGGGATAATCCACGCAGTAAGGGCTCTGGTGGATTATAGCCTCGCCTACGCAAGCAGGCGCATCAAGACACAGAGTACTTCTACAGGCCTCAGAGTCCTCAGACATCAGTACGCTGCTCGATATCTGACCACCTGCTCGACACCACACCCACGCTCCGCTTTACTCTGGACACACTACTGTTGACCCAAAGGGGCTTCAACTGAAGGCGCTCTGCTGGCCGCTATGTGTCCGCTATGTTATGCACTATCCCCCACCCATAGTGTGGATTGGAGCAGATAGGAATCCTTGCGGTAAACAGGCCGATGCCCATTGCACTTGGATGGATCCGGCGAAGAGCCAAGCCTCCTGGCAGGACACACATAATTACAAGGGTTATTCTGCCAACGGGAGTCTATGCGATCCTTGCGATGAAAGCAGTGAACCGATCTGGCTCTTCCCATGGCAACTACAAATTCATCAGTGTTGCTTTCGAAGTCATCCGGGTCGTAAGCTCGCCATATGATTTGCGCGTTCGAGCTTGTGTATCTGCACGGTGCGACCCCTGCCCTGTTTCTGGCATGCCTTCACCATGTGCTTCATCTTGTGCGCCGAGTACACCACGTCTCCAAACGTCATGTCGCACCACACGACGTGCACGTCGACTCTGGGCCATACCATCTGCTTGTAACCGCCGCTCGAGACATAGCAGTTGAATAGCGCTCGGCGGAAGTTCTCCGGGTACACGGAACGGTCGACGCGCTGGATGAGCATCTGCGAACTCGCCATGGTGTTGGCCTCGGCCACCTCTGGGAGGGGCATGCGATGAACCGTAGGTGTCCAGTGCGGAGCGGCAAACTCGGAGCCCGCGGGTGCAGTCCCGTGCACCGGTTTGCGAGTGATTATTAATGTATGAGCCCAGGGGACTCACAGTCGTCCTCAGGCATCAATACTGCCGGCGTGAAATAAGTAGAGACCCATATCGGGAATGCAGCCACCTTCTGCTCTGGCGTCAAGGATGCCTCGTTGAGGGCACTGAAGGTGGCGGGGAGGGGCGGGATTCCCAGCACAGTCTGCGAGGAGTCTGATTAATCACCATCGTGGACACTGTGCCTGTGCAGTGAATAGCGCACCGAACATGATGAGACTACGGAAGTAGCTTTCAAGGAAGCTCATCGTCTCCTCGGGGAGATCCTGTGCGTGTGCAAGGAAGGATATAGTCTGCAGATTTCCTGCGAACCACCCCAGAAGGGAGACACCTCCACCGCACGAATCATCGGACCTCGGACGCGCGGAGATCGGCGGGATATGTTCGGCTTGGATGAACCAGCGAATGGAGGTACCGATCTCCGATCCTCTCGCTGCGATTGCTCTCGCTTCAACATTTCTGTCAGGCGAAGCGAAATCTTTGAGTTCTTCCTGCGAGTAGGGAGTCGATCCGCGATAGTCACGCTTGTTCACTAGGACAAGACGTAGGTTGTTTGCGCTTGCGAACGGAAGCATTCTGCAGAATACGCCTCCCCACTAATGTGAATTTTCCTTCTCAAAGCAAAGTCTATCTGGAGAAGAGGGCATACCGCTATTCACCATCGCGCCGTGAACCAGAATCAGAGTGACATAGTCGGAAGCGCTCTTAGGCACCCCGCTGTCCTCGAGGTATAGTACGGTTCCCTGATCGTCAACTGGACCGACGGGCATAGCTTGTTCGAACACGTTTCAGGAGGTACGCTTGCAGTTGCTAAATACCTCGAGAATCGGGGATGCGTCGTAAGGCCGAGGCACCGATGGCCTCTGGCTTCAGGAGAGATGCTTACGCAAAGGTGTGCTCCTTGCGCAGACTACAACGCCAGTTTACTGCGTCGTGGAAAGAGTCGGGCTTATCGCCGACGGGGACGGAGGTCGCGGTGTTGGAACAATGCTCGTCCACCAAGTGGGCGCATACACGATTATCCACCAGAAAACGATAGAGTGCCTTTGTATTCAACACAAATGTGGATATGTTCGAAGAACTTTGGAAAGGAAGGCAATGAACCACTCGGGCTCGTCCCAATGTACCTATTGCCAGGTGAGTTTGATAGTAGCAAGCATTTTGGTCAACAATATTCACAAAATGATTGGCTTGCTGCATTCGAGGGAATTCGACAGCGCGGCCCACGCCCTGCTTCTTGTATGCGTGGGCTATGTGTCTGATATTATGAGTCGCGTACACGCAGCTGGACGGCGACATGTCACACCACACAATATTGATCCTCAGTTTCGGCCACACGGCCCTCTTTCTTCGCTCCCGCCGTTTGCTCGGCACTCAAACAACGCTCGACGTAGGTTGTCTTCGTACACCGACGGGTCTACTTTTTGAATCTGAACCTGCGAGCGAGGCATTACGCTGGCGTCGGTCACCACTGACACTCCTTCTGGGCGCGTACGCACTTGAGTCGGCACCCAGGGCGGATCGGGGTCGCTTCCGTGCAGAGCTTTGCGAACAGGGAGCGTCTCTTGGAACCCGGGCGTCTCGACATCCGTATCTGGAGCGGTAAGTATCTACATGAAGTAGCTCGACACCCAGATCGGGAAGAGAAGACGATGGCCTTCCGCTCGACGCTGAGCGAGTGGTCGCATACGGGGGTGTGGTGGAGGCTGCCTATTGATTGACGGATATCTCATGTATTGCTGGCGAGGTTGTGGGTTACTGTTGCACTGGTAAGGATGGCCACTGCCTCTTTTCAATTATGACCGTCATGGCCGCTAGACGCACGCTCTCGGGCAACCTTCTCAAAGAGAAGCTGTCATGCATGCCGCGTGCTGATGGAGGCCCGTTCCAGGCTTGCAGACACACTATAAGGGAAATCATCAGTTCATGGAGCTCTCCGCCCTCCTTTCCGCCCTCGCTCCGCCCCAAAATGGCTGACAACAACATACAACCGTAAGTCATCGTTGATATAGCGCTTTCCCGCCGTATAAAGCTCTGAGAACACTATCAAGCCACGATCACGGCACCCAAGAGGAGCAGTGGCACCGCGCCCTCCTCGACGTCCAGGAAACCGTCGTTGCCTGGAAGCAAGCCGCCGCTGCCGGGAATACACGCCGCGCAGCGGACCTCACCTCCAGAATCCCCAATATGTGGCGCACAGCGGGAGATATACATCCGGACCCTGCGGTGCGCGCCAGAATGCACGCGAACGCGGACCAGTGGGCGAATGCCGCCGAGGGGGAGAGGTCTGAGCAAGCCAATGCTTTCCTCATCGGGATCGGGGCGATCCTCGCGACGCCCTTCGCGCTCGTCGGCGCTGTATTGGTCGGCGCAGGTGCAATCGTATGGGGTGCCGCCAAGGTCCTTCAAGGCATTGGCCAGGGACTGTCTGCGGGGCCCGAATACCTGTGGAGAATGTGGGGTAGGCGCCCCGACATTTGACTGGTGAGTACGTTTCAGAAATAATCCTCGGCTCTTCTGAGTTGTCGGTTGAGTAGGACATTTTGACGCGGACAATTCGAGTCGGACCTGTCCTGTGCCTCATGGCCCTTGCTTGTATGTAGCATGTAGTAGTTCTTCTATCGCAAGAGCGATCATGTTGTCCGAGTATATCCTGGAGCGGGCTGACAATATACTGTGCTGTGCTTTCCTGGGTCCTTGAGCGCATGAGGTACAAATACAGACTCACAGCATGCGCCGTATCCAGTCATTCCGAGACACAGCAAATGAATTCAACCTAGTATTGACAAACGCGCATGATCAGAGAAGAGGGCCGCGCGCACAAGTCAGCAACGTGCTGTCAATGTTCTCTTAAACGAGCAGTCGTGGTCGCGAACCTGGACCTCCAAAGGGCGCTTCCTTTCTCCTTTGACTTTGGCATGGAGACAGTTGGAGTCGTTCAACGACCCTTCTGCGAGACGATACCCGCCGCCATGGGCAAACTCACAAATCGAAAGCCCGCCACGCGATCGCGTGCAAGGGAGGCTCGCACGCGTCACGCGCCGATCGCACGACCAACTTGAACTGGCTGTATTACGAACGCGAATCGGTCAGAGCACGTTGTGCATAGTAAGTGACGGTGAGTTGTGGCGAAACGAGAGCGGGCCGAGCGGAAAGTCTATCTTTTAAGAGGCGGATGGATGGCGCTGTTCAGACTAGTACTGTGCTACTGGATGCCTGCTGAAGCGCTGATGCCTCGGGGAACGTCATAGAGTCCAACGTGCTAACATGCCTTTGAACGGGCGATTCTTCACGATACGTGCTCCTCGCACTCTCTCCGACCTCTGAAGAGACGATATGAGATGGGTCATCGTTTGCTGTACACTTGAGTAACGTGTCCAGCCGAGATACTACTAGGACTGACCCGCCTCTCATCCCATACCGTCCCTGAAGCCTCCAACGTCACCAGCTCACCGTCCAAGCAAACTTTGCTCTCCTGGTATCCCAGGCACAGCAGCCATCGTGGGCTCGATCAACACCCCTAGGCTGCATTTCGAACAATGAAAGATACCCCTTGAACGGGAAGAAAAAGAAAGACACGGAACAACGAACCTCCCGGGCCACCCATCCGCAATACGCGCCGCTCAGACGTCAAACAGTGCTTAGAACCCCCTGCATAGCGAACAACAGTAAAAGTGCCTCAGCAAACCACGGCCTACCTCCGCCGCATCCCCGCAAGACTCACGCCCCCCGCTCATGGTCGTGCCCCACGGCAACGCTCACCGCGAACGGCACAAACATCCCCAGCACCGTGCACACCACGCGCGCGCGCCGCCCGATCTCCTCCTCCGCACCGCGCGCCGCCACGGGCCGCAGCACCGTCGCGACGTACAGGAACGTCCCGCCCTGCGCGCGTCAATCAACACGCGTGTCTAGACAGGAACGCCGGGGCACGCACCGAGAACAGCAGCGCGCCGCCCGGCCACCGGCCCCCGCCGCTGGCATCCGCGCCGAAGGCCACGAGCAGCACGTACGACGCGACGGCGCCCAGCGGCGTGGACGCGCTGAACAGCGCGAGGTGCTTCTTGCACTCGGCGCGCGCGAGGCCCGAGCCCATGAGCGCCGTCGTCAGCGCGAGCGCCGTCGGCGCTGCAGAGCGTCGCACGACGGCGGAAAAGGCGCCAGCGCAGAGGAGACACGCGCGCGCGAGACGCGTCCGGCACAAGGGCGGCGGTATCGTCCACCGGCGTGTGCAGGCGAGCGCACGACGGATGCGGCAAAGTCGAGGCATGCGCGTCAGCGCGGCGCTGCACGGCGGGGGGCACGCAGCACGCACCTTTGTGGATGGCGAGCGCCATGAAGACGACCAGCGAGAGGCTCGACGGCAGCACGGCCGCCGCGTCCGCCCCCGCCCCCGAGAGCGCCGACGACCCGAGCGCAAGCCCGTCCGCGAGCGCGTGCATGACGAGGCCGAGCGTGAGCGGGTACGCGCGGGCCTGCGGACGGTCCGGCCGCCCGTCTGCATTTGCGTTCGACGCCGCGGTCACTGCTGCGGGCCCCGCGTCCGGGATGCCCTCCGCGCGCTCGAGCTCGCCGAGCTCGACGTCGAACTCCACGTGCGCGGGGGGGTTCGTGGGCGACGGCGGCAGACGCGGCGGGGCGCGGTCATGCGCGTGTGGGGAGACGAGCTGCTCGAGGAGGAGCATGAAGGTGAACCCGCCGAGGAGGGCGAGCGCGATGGCGGACGTGGGCGGCTCTGCGGAGCCCGCGGCGAGCGTCTCGATGCCCCTGGTGTGAGTATGAGCGTTAGTGTCTATCGGTCTGTAGCGCGCGCCGAGAGTAAAGAGGGTGGAGGGGGTACTCTGCTGATCGAGTCGGTGCTGACATGGCTGACTGAGACACACCGGGAATGGGGATATGGTTGCTGGCAGCATGCGCGTAGTGTGTAGATGCGGGCTGCTAGAGGACTCGGGATGGCCTAGCTGCCTGCGCCGCAAGATTATGGAATGATAGTCCAGCAATGAGACTATGCGGCGACGAATTGGCAATTGGGGAGCGCGCATCCGAGGCCGCTAGTATTATGGGCAAGGCGGAGAGAAGTACCCAGAAACGAAGCTGATCGCAGGCAATGTGGGAGCTCACGAAGAGATGCCCACGGGCTGATCATACTTGCATCTTCCAATTCGAAGCAGGGCGCGCTGTAACGGGCAAGCAACAACTGTCTCTTATGACACATCGTATCAGGCGCTGAGCCACCAAGAACTAACGAAGTGCTCATCACTAGCGTGTCGTCTTTAGCATCTTAGATGTGAGCAGCGCTCGCATCCGATATGCATGCCGCCTGAGCAACGGACGATTGGTCATTGACGGGAACTGTTCCCCATGAAGACAGGATCCATCGCGCCGGATACCAGTCTAGTGTGCATACCTGGTGAAGGAGGAGAAAATCGCCGTTTATGCGACCAAACGGGCGTCCTGCGCCCTCACGATCAATGCAAGGCGAGGCTGCCAATCAGGCCCGTCGAGCGCTTGTTTGGCGTTTTAGATTCTACCATCGCGGTCACTGCAGCAGCAAGCGAAAAGCCTATTCTGTGGATGCGACACAGCCATGGTCATTTGGGGATGGACAGATGGGACCATCCTGGATCACGAGAACGCAGGATGACAGACGGCAGCAGCGGCACCACTTGACCGGACAAGACGACTCCATTTCCCCACATGAAACACCAAGGAGCACAGCAAACAAAGGAGGACGCACTCGGGGATGACGACGCCAAGCGCGGCGCCGAGCAGCAGACCCGTGCCGAGGGCGGACAGACGCGCGAGGGCGGACTCTGATTAGCCGTGGCGCAGGTGAGCGATGTAGGAGGGGCGCTGAGAGCGAGAGAGGGGGGCGCACTGGAGAATGCAAAGGACAGGGGGAGGATGCCGATGGCGAAGGAGGCCGCGCCGAGGAGGGCGGACATGAGCACAACGCCGGCGAGCCGGGACATGGCGAACAAGAAGAGGAAGTAGAGGGTCTATGAGAGAGAGCACGACGAGGACGAGAAGACAGCGACCGTGCGCACGGCTGCGCTTCAGCGAACGCGTGCGAGCGCCAGGCCCGTGCGTCGCGTCTCGCTCACGTGCCGGGCGTGGGCGGAGGCAGAGATCCGAATCGAGCCTGGCCGACGCGTGTGCTCGTGCCCAGTCCCAGTCCAAGCCCCGCTGCGTGGATCCGCCGCACACGCCTCGAATGACGGAAGTGAGCACGCCTGCATGGCCCCAGTCCGCACATGAACGCCGTCTGGGAAGGCGATCACGCCCTGCTCCTCCAAATGAGCCCGGAGATGCTCCCTCGGCCAGCGACTGTGCTTTTGCGGGGCCGCCGAGCGTTCGAGCCCTTTGCGGCCGACGCGTTTGCCTGCGCCGGCCAGCGACGCCCGCTGGCCCTTCCATCCCGCGGCCCCCAATTGCCCCGGCCATGCCTGCATACGTAAAAAGCGCCCGCGAGTCGTCACATCTCGACGTCCTGCCGACCGGGTCATAATTGTAATTACCACCCATTGATGGCCTCAGCCACCATCCTTTGCGGCAGCGCCAGGACTATATAAAGGTGCGCTCGTTGGCGTCGGCTCGCCCCATCCCCTCCACCGCTGACACCCTACGCTCACCCAATCACACCCTAATCCCCTCCACACACCCTACCTACCCACTAATCTCCCGCACCACACCATGTTCGCCTCATTCAAGTCCCTCCTCGTCCTCGGTGCCCTCGCCGCCTCTGCCCTCGCGCAGAACATTGCGATCGGCGCCCCCGTCGCCCTCGACTCCGTCCCTGCCGGGACCAACCTCACCGTGCAAGTCAACCGTCCCGTACGTCTTCCATTCCTCCCTCCTGTTTCCCTCCCGCTGACACTTCCCCTGTGTCTTCGCTGTAGGACTCCCTGACGGGCTCGACCGAGGTTGGCATCGCCATCGCCCTCAAGTCGTGCGCGGGCTACACCAACGGCTGCGCGGACATCGACGTCACCCAGGCGCTCGGCGACGTCCTCTACGTAGGCGGGTACGACCCCGAGTTCCGTGCCGGCGGCTGGTACCCGTACCAGAACTTCACCGTGCAGGTGCCCGCGGGCTTCTCCACCGGCCAGGCCATCCTCAGCGTGACGCAGCTCTCGCTCGTTGGGGTGAGTGTCCTTTTCCCTGTCCCCGCGCACTCCCACCTTCATCTCCGGTGGCTGTGCATCGACGATCCCGCATCATCGAACCCTGAGCTGACGCGTGTTGATCGCAGGCTGGCCCGTTCCCCTACACGCAGACGGTCAACTCGACCGTGAGCATCGTGAACGCCACCACTTCCGCTCAATGAGCGCACGTGCCCGTCTGCTGTCCGCGTCTGCACGCATAATGTCGCCCAAAACACAACCCGCTCACGGACAGGACTTGACTTTTTTTACTTTTCTTGGATTAACCCGTCGAACCCTACTACCCCTACTACTACGAACGAACATTGGACTCGCTGAACTCGGACTCCGCTGTCTCGCTGTTTAGCTCTCCGGCTGACTACGATACCTTTTCCCGCACCTAATACCCTACACAGGACGCCCGTCCCTTAATGACACCTTACGAGTAGTCATGTCGCTCCGCGCTCTTCACGTGTTGCGTCATCGCCGTGCTTTACGGTAAATCCTCCGAAATGCAATGCCAGCAATAGTTACTTGGTCATGCGTTTCTCTCCGAGTGCCGTGCGGAGGGGCTATCGTGTGTACCGCCCGTTCATGGTGCCAATATACGACTGTATAAGACCAGCAAATTGGGGGGAAAGTTTTGAAACATGAACAACCTTCAGCACTGCATTGTGGGGTACGGCTCATCATGCATCATGCATCAGGAGGTGCGTTAGTGCCCGGGGCCCGTCCGTCCCTCGCGCCGCTGGCCAGCGTCTGGCCGAGTGAGCAAACTTCCCCGCGTCGAGGGTCCGAGCTCTTGATCCGCGTCCAAGGTTTTGCACCGTCACGGCGTCGCTGTCCTCCCTCCTGCGCACACACTGCCATTTCTCTCGTACACTCATGCTCCGGCGTCCCCCCTGTCTCGCACTCATCCTCCTCGTGTCACTGAATAGCATGTCATCATGCTCAGAATCGCGTTGTGTGTGCTAGCTGCCCGTGGCTGAACCGCGCAGCACGGTCCCGCCCACCCGGGCGGCTCTCCTTGCACCGCGTCCCGCTCTGGCTAACGCCAGACGTCCGCCCAGCCACTTGGCCTATGGCGGCTAGCACATACACACCGCCGCGCTCCTCCTAACCGCGACGACGAGGACAGACCATGCATAGCGCAAATGCAGGACCGAACGGGGCCACCAAGCTGGGGGGGAAAGGTTATGAAACACGCGTCATCTTTAGCACTAGTACTGAGTACTGCATTGTAGGGTACGGCTTCTTCTGGAACCAGGTCAAATATCCACCGGCGTAAACTGCGGTTAATCCACCCACGGGCGTCTGCTTGACGCCATTAGCGTATCTGTGCAATGCCGAGGGCGGATGTGGACGTGGACGCGGGTCCGATTTGGGGACGCGGCCTGACTTGATCGCGATTGGCAACAGCCCGCGCGAGGCTCCGGCCGTCTCAGGCGCGTTTGAATTCCCTGCCGAATGCACCCAAATAGACGGGGTAAGACCGCGACGGCGCGCGGCTGAGTGTCCGGCGACGACGCGCCATATACTGGGGGCTTACCCCGCCGGCGCGCTCGCATTCCAGGGTGCGGTCGCGGATAGAGTATGCTGGACGAGTCGGGGAGGGGCCGTGGGAGCATCAGCGCTCAGCATCAGAGGCCGCGAAGGTGCGCACGTCAGGTCACCGGACCCCGTAACCCGTTAGCCTGCCGCTGGCCAATCGGACGCCGCGCCAACTCAGGCACACCCGTCGGCGGGCTGGGAAGTGGCCGGTGACCCTGTCCGTTGGGCACAGCTTGTTCGCTGCAGCCGATGCGCTAGGACGCGGTGAATCTCGCTTGCAACCTTGATGAACGTCGACCTGTTTTACGTAGGCGCGAAATACAGGGTGTCCTGTCTTGACCTACATGGGTCGCCTGGACTGGGGTACTTGTCAGTAATGGTCGATGAATGTCCGGATTCACCCGCTTGCGACTGTTGATGCAAGCACTTTGACGTGTTCATCTCCACAAATGATATGGAATACCACCCGTCTGGCTAGCGTCAGATGGCGGTGCCACGACAGCGTCGAGATAGGTTGCACCGCAGTAAACGATCACGGCCTTTCACAACATCCAACATAAACCTACGAGACGGCACCTCGCACCCGTCCTCCAGGCTCTCCGATGTCGTACAGTGTAGCGCGTCCGCACGCGGCCACCCGATGTTCTTGCGAGCGTGGACTCTGTGCGGCCGGTTCGCCCCAGCTCCGCATCTTACACCGCACATCTCACCCTGTCGCGTTCTCGCAAGAACCAGACCCCCGGGTGCCGTCACCCGCGTGCAGCGGCCCCGCGGCTGTGCCCGATAATTACGAACGCCCTCGACCCGTGACACGCAAAGCACGGGAGACACTATCGGCCGCGCCCTCCCCATTGGGCACCGCTCCACGTTCGAGCCGCGCGCTGTGCAGGACACAGCGGCCAGGATGCACGGACGCCGTCGCCGACACATGCCGCCCGGCCCCGGCCCGAGCTTGCTGGCGTCGAATGCGCATTTCTCGCTGCTGCACGCTGTGAGTTACCATAACCCGGGCTGCGCGTGGAAGCGTTCCGCAGAACCGGGGCCCACGGTGCATGACACGGGTACACGCGAGACGCGTCGGAGCAGCGGTGGTGGACGATCAGGAAGCGTCGAAGCGGCGGCAGCAGACTCCAGAGTGAATGCGCCTGAGAGGCGCCTAGCGAAGGGACGTCCACGAAGAGCCTCGGTCCTGAAGAGAGAAGAACGCTCGGGTCGAGCCGGAATTCCATGGTAGACCGTCCCTGTGCGAGGTTCGCGGCATATGCAGATGCCCCGCCCACGAACCGAAGTCCCACAGGGAATTGGAAGTGAGGCAGGCGCGCACTTGGTGGGCGTTCCCGACTTTGGCTTCGCTAGCGCACGGACACACTCCGCCCAGCCGGGCATTCTATGGATAGTCTGAGTGGCTCTATACAACATTACCGCCGCATGCTCGCTTGGTCCAGTCAGTACTTACGTACGGGATAAGATTGTGTGCCGTCACGTCAGTGCAGAAAAACCGGCGCTGCCATCGACCTGGAATGGAGGAAGCGTCGACCGAATCTCGTAAACCACATACCACGCGCTTGATCCAGCGTCTTGACACTGTCCGGCGAAGAGAAGGGCGAGGCCTGCGTCAGCCGTCGCTGTCCGACGCGCGGATGTGGGCATGGTGAGCTTAAACGGTGGCCGATCAAACGGGCACATGCGCCTGCACGTCATGCGCGAGAGGAAGCTCCGCAGGAGCGCGACGCACCTCTGCGCCACGAGCGCCACGTACGCGAGCACTGCGCTGGTGCCGGAGTGACTCACACAGGAAGCAAATGTGCACGTCGCGAGGCGCACATTGGCCGCTTCAAGAGCGACGGCACACACGACGCACTGGGAATGAGGCTGCCACCGGTGCTTCGTCATGACTGATCGGGAATGCGAACGTTAAAGCCCAGCGGGGCTGTGGGCTTCTAGTCTCGAGATGACTCGATCTGCGAACCCACGTTTCTTCGACTTGGCCGTGACGAATGCCCAGCACGTTGCTCAGCAGCACTACGACATGGGTCGCATGATCCGTACAACGTGCAGAGTTCGGTCCATTTATGGCTCCCACGCGCCGACGCAAAGCACGCCGGGCATAACTGCCGGGGAAGGGAGAGTACGGATATGCGCGGGACATCCGATGCAGCTAGAGTTAAACCTGCGCCTGAAATAAACCAGTGTCTAGGCTGCAGAGGCATGTACGGTCGGACTCCGCATCCACACGGATGCTCGCCTTCCGGAATATGGAATAGGAAGGCAGCCGAGGATGGCTCATTTGACTTAGGGTAAGCCATGAGGGTGCATGGCGTTCTAACGAAGGCATGATAGCGTGTCTGCGGAAGGTATGTATTGGGATAGCGCCAATGTCGTTAACGTGTACAGACGACATATAGTTCATGAACGACACACCTGCTGTTGGGTGTTCCAGTAGCAACACGCAGGCAGCAAGTCCGACAGCCGTAGTATTCCAACTCGGGCGGTTGTACCCAAGAATTGAGAGCCAAATGTCAAAATGGAGACATTATCTCTCAGAGTTCGATGGGGGAGGTTGACATTCGTGCCGCTGAGCATCTAGTACGACGTCGTGATGGAGTGAGGTGGAACGTACTGATTTCGTTGTGTGTACTCGGCCTGCGACGGTTGTGCCCCAAGCGGCCAGTCCTCATGAGTTCACGTATACCCGCGACGTTTGAATCATTCTCTCGGCGCCATGGAGTAGGAGTAGGATATTGCATGCTGTCCGATGGTCTGTGTAGTCGGGAGTTAGCATGGCGCCGAACTGTGTCCGGAATGTCATCAAGTGTGGTAATTGGTGTGTAGGCCAGTTGATATATTGATGTTACCCAGAGATAATCATAGTGTATGCTGTAGCAGAAACAACAAAATAGCGAGCTGAAAATAATGCACGGATGCTAGACGGTGACCAGATGACAGGGATGTATGTTATCGCGTCTGGAATAGGGCGTGAAATGTGTACTGGTTAAGAAGCAGACCACATAGACCCGGCGAGCGAGATGGTACCATTGCTGCCAATGGACAGTAATGTAAAGGACTAGTGTAAGGAGCGAGGAAGCACCTGTTGTTATCCAATCGTCGTATCTATCGATACGTCGCCTTCCTTATCTATTGAGACATCGTGCACATATGGATTATGCATATGGCGCGATAGGCGTGATGATACAGTGATCTTCTGCCACAAGTGCGGTCAGCTAACGACTTATCGGCAGTACGCATGCTTACATACAATTCTTCCATGGCTCACTCCAGCCCTTCGTGCATGCGCCGCCGTTTCGCTTCCTCCTTGTTCCGGTCTATGCTGCGCTGGACCTCCTTGTCCCAGTCTGTGCCCAGCCACACCACAGCATACTCGCCAAATGCGATGATGAAAAGGGCGACATCCTGCCCTGCATATGTCACGTGTTACTTCAGCAGCCGCCCCCAAACCGCATTGCAGAGCACATACCAAGCCACAGGCCCTTTAGTCCCATATGGGTGCGCGGGTGGAAGGCGACAGTGATGCCCAAGGGTAGTGCTAGGATGTAGTACGCTACAAGGTTGAATATTGCGCCGAGGTGTTGCCGTCCTATGACGCGCGGTATGATGAGGCATGTTAGTAGGGTAGCACGTCCGTGATCGAATGCAAATTACACACCCTGACCACGAAGAACCCCGCCGCACGAGCCGGCGAGCGCGTCCGCGATCTGCACGAGGGAAAGCGTCAGTAGGGACCCTGAAACGGACGTCCGGCGGCTCGGGTCCGATGACGCAGACATTCACCTGGAAGGAAGCGACGAAAGGCATGACCTTGCTCACGAGGTCCACAACCGCTTCGTCGTCGCTGAAGAGGTAGCCGAATACCTAGGAGACGTTTGGCAGATGAAGGCCGAGAAATGGGTAAAGGCGGGGAAATCACGCACATTCTTGGTGAGCAGCATCACAGTCATGACGACCGTACCGACCATCACACTTAGGAGGGCAGAGACATGACTTGCTTGTTTTGCGGCACGGGGCGCTCGGGCGCCGATTAAGTTGCCAACCCGCGTAGACGCAGCGACACCTATGACATATCAAACGTAAGTCACTCCGCCAGTACGTGATCAATGCCGCTCACTGATTCCAAATGGGATTGTGTTAAGAACTGGTGATAGATTCCGTCACACTATGACACACAACCAGAGGTGAAATTGACGGACTTTGATCGGTTGTCATTATGACCGATTGAGCCGCGAGAGGGAGGGACCCCAAACGGCCAGCCGCTAGTGCGACAATCTCGAAGGCAGCCCTAGGGGGGACACGAGTACGAGGGATCAGAGAGGATCGGACGTACGTCAAAATGTCAAACAGACGCACCATTCAGTCCCCACCATGAGGATTCCGGGAATGGCTAACTTGAGGAAGTCGAGGCAGCTGCGCGTGTCGAGCACGGTCGCAAGATGGAAATCCGTCCATGTTCCGTTACGGTGATGCACCGGGGAGAGATAGGTGAGTAGAACGAGAAGCAGGAAGCAGAGCCAGTAAGTAATCGAGATGGCGACAGGCGATCCGAGCAAGCCGAGGGGCGTGTAGTGCACGCAGAATATGTTCAGCGCCAAGTTGACCGGGGCTACCATCAGGAGGACACAGGTTGACGCGCGCATAATCCCTGACATCATCCCGTGAGCGCGCGCGCAATCAGGATCGCGACAGGTGCAAGATACCTTGGCACTGCAGATATT
This sequence comes from Postia placenta MAD-698-R-SB12, assembly GCF_002117355.1. Lineage (NCBI taxonomy): Eukaryota > Fungi > Basidiomycota > Agaricomycetes > Polyporales > Adustoporiaceae > Rhodonia > Rhodonia placenta. The sequence goes on along the minus strand of NW_020169842.1, from coordinate 1,347,393 downwards.
TCTTTACGCTCTCGAAGCCGATGTATCCTGGGGCACCTACAATCAAGATGCGCAAGAATGATTGTACATCATGACTGAGCCGCTGTTCTTGACCAAGCGCAAGAAGCACAGGCTCAATGAAGGCCCAAAGGATTGCAACGGGGATGAAGAGCAGCCAGAGCAAAACTAGACACCGCTGGAGGTGAACAGAGACAGCAAGACGATCGCCACCGGTGAAGGCCTGAGATCCGAGAGTATCGAGGGCAGTAGTCCCGCCGAGGGCAACGCACCAGCCTTGTGCAATAGTCAGTGTGAATTCGAGGTGAGCTTCTGCCCAGCGTCCTGCCGCTGACATACCTACCTACCATGGCCAGCATCAGCGCGAATGCAGCCGCCGATAGCTCATCGGGGCCGAGTCGGCCAGCGACGAGGACAGAGACGGCTTGTATTGAGTTCTGGAGGACATATGAGAGGATGACTGGGTTATGAAAAGGGTGAACAGACGGAGAACAAGAGGAAGTTAATGTACTAACCAGGGACGGAGTCGACGAGGAGAGATGAGACGAGTGCGCCAAGGCCGTGGGAGATAAGAGCCTGATCAGGCAGGTCGGTTACAGAGGCATCGGGAGATTCGTCCGCCACGGTCACAGAGTGGTTCGAAGACGACGAGGACGACGGCGAGCGAGCGTTGGAGCGGGCGTCGCCCAGCAGCGGCTGTGTCTCGCTGGCACTGAGATGGCTAGCCTTAGAGCCCATCTTTGGAGCGGAGAGATATGCGTGGTCAGCTCCTGGCGCCGCTCTTTTCTACTTGGCCCGGTGCGTCAGACTCGTGTCTGTTAGTTTCGTCTATTTACTGACGGAGCCACTGCCCGCATACATGTTCGTCCAGATCGGTATCCGATAGGTATTTGTGTCGGAACAGCGCTCAGTGCCTGGAAATCTGCCGTAAGTCTTGGTCCCTGGAATTCTCTTAGAAGAGCCGACTGTATACTCTGGCGAATGCAATGCACCTGGCCCTTCTTTCATCAATTTTCCGCATTGGTGATAAGACCTCGAGTGCCCTTCCATACGCGTCCGAAGGGATATACGTAAACGCTTCCCTTTGCATGTTTGTTTTCCCAATCTATTGACGATAGCGCCTCACATGCAATGGTGTCACTGGTCATGGGGCAAAACATGCGTTATCTCCAGCGTCCTCCTGAGTCAGTAACTCAGCCTCGTTGCCTCTCGACCTGCCGGGTTTAAAGCTGATCGTCTCGTCTTCTCAGTACTCCATTCTGCGCCCAGCAGTGTCCAGTAATTTTGCGTCTCCGCGATGAAGTCATTCACCTCTCTCGTGACTCTTTCCCTATTCACTCTCGTCGCTATTGCGCACGACGGACATGACCATGATACTCAGATGCCGCTCGACTACGTCAAATTCCCCTACGAGGCCGTGTATCCCGGCGACAATGAAGGTGTGACCGCTCACGCTCATGTTCTTCTCCGTCTCTCATGGCGTCAACACCCTCACAGTGACCGCTGATTCTATCTTTTCTGGGATCGCTACGTTTGCCAAGCTGCCGTGGGTTCAGTGTCTCGGCAAGGACAAAACGGTCCCATTCGATGTCGCCTTCATCGGAGCGCCGTTCGTATGTACTTATCTTCTTACGGTTGTGACGCATGTTTGATCACTCCGCAGGATACGGGTACTTCCTATCGCCCGGGTGCTCGGTTCGGTCCTGCGGGCATTCGCGCCGGATCTCGTCGTCTTACGCTCTATGGAGGTTACAACGTGCCGCTCGAAGTTAATCCCTTCCTATCGGGCCTCAAGATCGTCGACTGCGGTGACATTCCAGTCACGCCTTACGACAACAAGTACGCCATCAAGCAGATTGAAGTCGGACACAAGGAACTACTTCATCGCCCAACCTTCTCTCCACTTGGCAACGACTCTGCGACGGGGCTTCCCCTGCAGCCGCTTTCGATCGATGGCAAGAACCATCCTCGCATTATTACGCTCGGGGGTGACCACACCATCGTTCTCCCGCTGCTTCGCTCTATCTACAGTGCTTACGGCGCAATCTCGGTGATTCACTTTGACAGCCACCTCGATACCTGGAAGCCACAGGTGTTCGGCGGCGCTCCCTCAGACCAAGCAGCGATCAATCACGGGACCTACTTCTATTGGGCCAGCCAGGAAGGCCTTATCAGGAACGGCTCATCCATTGCAAGTATCTCTTTCTTGCCCGCTGCCCACTGTGTGATATCCCTTTGAATTGTGGGAACTCCTTGATCCTAGTTTGAGGCTTCTGATTTTAGCATGGTGCCATCCGCACCACGTTATCTGGACCGGCAGACTACGCCAACGACGATGCATCTGGCTTTCAGCGAATCGAAGCCCGCGAAATTGACACAATAGGTATGTGACCCATCCCCCTGGTGCCGACGGGAGCGTTCGTAACATCCGGCCCTGCAGGAACCGTAGGCATTATAAAGAAGATCCGCGACACCGTGGGCGACAAGCCCGTCTACCTGTCCATCGATGTGCGTTCTCATCCAACCCGATCCCGGATCGGAGAGCTGACCGTCGGCGCAGATTGACTCCATCGATCCCGCGTTTGCCCCTGCGACGGGCACGCCCGAAACCGGCGGATGGTCGACCCGCGAGTTGCGAACGATTCTGCGCGGTCTGGACGGTTTGCACATCGTCTCCGCCGATATTGTCGAGGTGGCCCCTGCTTACGACACGAACGCCGAGCTGACCACCATGGCTGCCGCCGATGTGGGTGATCCGCTGCAGCGATACGCGTGGCGCCCAACGATACTGATCGCGGCACAGGTGTTGTATGAAGTTCTGAGCGTCATGGCGAAGACGCCGTTAGGTAAGGCCTCGGCCTAGGCAGCGCGCGGTACAGGAGTGATACTCCCCTTGGCTCCATGGTGCTTTGACAATCATGTACAAACTTAGTCCGAGATGATGCGATTATGTCTTCGAGCAACATGTGATACCTGATTGGGTTCATTATAACGCCAACTCTTTGCTAAGCAGCGCGTTCGTCGCGCTCGATAAAACCTCACAATTAATGTTATTCGATGGCTACACAAAGACGACCTACGCAGCTAAGTGTTTACTCGTATGGTTTCGGATTGCAAATATTACAGGAGCGCCCAATCGGCGGGCTAACTAAAATTGTGTACGAGGATTACCCGACGGACGGATATAATTCCCATAAATGACAAAGCTTGTGGCCAAGACAATACGCTGATCTTCTCTACGTGGCTGGGCGCCTCGCCCATCAGCTCGGTGTGCTTCTTGAACTTTGTTCTTACTCGATTTCCTTTTATGCTCCTGCCATGTGCGGCCCCATCTCGACATCTTGGCATGGTGTCATTATCCTTCGAACAGTTACTTACATCTCCTTTCAGAGGACGTGAATGAATGCACATGCAACGAGAACGAATACGAATTCTGATGCATTCTTCTTGCTCCCACGTTTGCTAGCTGCCTCGAGGCCGATAGCACGAAGCGAGCAGAGCTCTGAAGATCAATGTGCCCACTACAGACGAACTGTAACCGAGTAAGGTTGGCTTCTGAATTTGGTCATACATCTCTGGGGCAGGTGGCTTGCGTGATAATAGCTCAGGAACGAAGGTACTGTGATATAGACAGCTCCATGTGATCTAAATTTCTCTTGTCGAGAAATGCATGTGCGGTACGTACTGCTGTTCCCACTGGGCGTCACGCATGTCGACTGATACTCATGATGAGCTGCCTCGAGGCGTACAAAATCCTCGCACCTATACGCAACGAACTTCTTCTTGCTCACCCTTACCAAAGCCATGGAAGGTTCTAATCAGTCAATTGACCGGTCTATGTAAGTGCGTTCTCATGAATGCTGATCCATTCACCAGCACCACTCCCGCGTGATCTTGATGCCCTCCATCAGTTCCCCGGCAGGCCTGAATCGGAGAGAACATAATCTCGTATGTCTCGCTTTCAAATAGTTCACCTGTAGAACGTGTTTAACATGCGTTTTTCCATTGTTTCCGCGAAGATTGACTCCAACATTTAGTGTGCTTGTACGGCATTGTATGGTCACACGCACGACGCCCCAGACTCGTGGCCAACTCTTTCCCCCCTACTCGCCTCGGGTGCTTGTCTGGGCCGGTCGCGAGAAGTCAAATGACTGCGGTATTGGGCGGCAGGCACTCATCGCTCAATCACTCTGTGTTCCTGCGCTCCCACGCCGGCATGCAGGAATCTCTATGTCAATCGCATAGCCCACTGGAGCAAGCAGTAAGTTTCCATACAGGACGAGTTATCAGATAGCACATTCACCGTTGACCACACACGTGTCGCGAGCGAAATCGGATCCGCCGCCACCCTCTTTCTGCGGGTTTTCCTTCTACTGGATGACTGTTCCAGCATGCGCTGATAAGTGCACTCTGTGCAGGAGATCTGGCCAGCCTCATGGCGGATAGGCGCACTGTGAGTGCAGGGGTATTCTCACACGACAAACATGTTTAACCGCCCTCTTCAGCAGTACATCAGTCACACGGTGTGTGTCTCACCTACTTTCGACTTTCATGTATATTAACAAAGGCAGCACCAAACTATCTACAGGCTGCCGACGCTCTGCTGGGCCGTCAATATCAAAGAGTATAAGTACTTCGCCTTGGTTCCGATTAATAGGGAAGTTGAACAGGCAACTGATTATAAAGCGTGTGGCCCATCTTTCGGCTACAGGAGCCTAAGCTTAAACTTGACTAGAACCGTTCTATGTCCGTAGTATCAGCCCCACCAAGCCTCCGCGGACACCGGCTGTTACAAATGCGTGATATCGATTGGTATGCGATCAATTGAGGGCCTGCCGTCAGTGTGGTCTACGGACACCTCGGGCACGTCGACGTTGCGGCGGGGTGATTACTTTTATGGCAGCACCCTTGTTTCTTCGGTCTGTGCTCGCTAATCACACGACAGTCCATCACACGAATTTCTGTGCCAATTTGGGCGACATCGTCTCATTCCTATTGTCTCGAGCCTAAATTATCCTAACCGAGGCCTCATTCTATTTTCTAACCGCATGTCGAGACTCAGGGAACCTATTCTCACCGCCTCATTAGTACGCTGACATTACCGGGTGCGTTCCTCATTCATGTGCTTGTAACAGCGCAATACAATTTCACACATTAGAAACCACTACCTCTGGTTTGTCATAGCCATTTATTTCTCACACAGAGGTTCCTCACACAGGTTCCGTTCGGTTAACTCTATAGACTGTCACATCTTATTGGTGAGTCCCTCCCGGTAGTCTTCCGCGTTTGTGACCCCGTTGTAGCTGAGGGTAAGCTCCGAGGCGCGCGTGGAGCCGTGCGAGCAGTGTCGGTCAAACATTCTGCTTTAGGATGACGCATGACCAGCCCGCGTTACATTCGAGAGCTAAGTGTCCACTGGGAGGCCATCAATAAATCGCCTCTATGATAGACCTGCCTCCCTTAGTGTAATTAGTTGACTTAATCGAGGGGACTAGTATAACTAACGATATATTATGACAAACTCAAGGATGCATTCCACTTTATCTTTCCTTAGCGTTGCTTGAATAAGGCATTCAAAAAGACTAAGACCATCTAAGGCAGAATGTTGGTTTCCTAATAACTGATGACAACCGGAGATCGAACTGTCTCCGACATGGGGAGATATCTCCAGCGTCTGGAGAGATTCCCTTGGGGCGCTTACCTCCCCAAACGGGAATCCTGTCAGGTGCAGTGTGAGGGTAATATTTACGGCTTCCGCTTTTGGGTTACAACTAAGAATTTATCTATGACCGGCACTGAGAATTCAGTAGGGCGCGGGAAAGTATGCAAAAAAGTATGAAAAGCGAGCTTCGAACCCTAATCTGAGTTAGCCTGATTTGGCAGAAACAGATTAGATAATGACAACAGACCCAAAACCGATGAAGAGATCTGGCGATGGTGGAAGAATCACATGATTGCCAAAAAGGGATTCAAACAAGCGAAATGGATAATGTCATCCGATTACGCAATCCGGTCATTTCACCTACCGCATCTGTCAAATCAAGGTTGCACACCGGTCCACACAATTAGAAAGAGCCCTCCCTCGCCATGGGTTGTTTCGAAGATCCAACCACTGACCTTGGGGCCTAAACAGAGCCTATGAAAATGCATCGAGCGAATTTTATCATGTTTCCTTAGCTAGCCTTAGCTAGCCAGCCTCAGTGAACTTTGAGCTTAATGCGCGCTCGAAATGCACTCGAAGTGGTGATTATGTCATACAAGCACCCCTGAAGGTCTGCTAGCGTACACTCGAAGCAGTAATACATTTATTCTATTTCTCAATGAATACCCAATAAAATGTCAAATCACGGTGAGGCTACACAAGAGTAACTTCGGCGGGCGTGCACTCTACTCATGACAAGATTGTGCGGCAGGCGGGACAGATCTTCGGCAGCTAGGGACCGGATCACTCACCGGGGCGGACCAAAACGAGTGCCGGGGCGGGCATCAGGGTGGTTTGGCCCGGGCAGGAAGCTTATCTGATTCGACCGATTTGCGATCCCGAATGACATTATCTACTCACGCTTCAAACAAGCGCCACCCCAGAAAATGGTGAGGTGTACGGTTGGCGGGTGGGCGCAGGTCTAACTTCGTGCCTCAGCCACTGATCGGGTATTGCCGGGGTCCTCAGAGTGACTAAGTTGTAACGTCTCGTGATGGTAATGATCTCAGTGCTCGCATATTCTTCCTGAGCAGCGAGTAACTCGTTTGTTTGTATCATATGGCGCGAACACTGCTCATAACTTGATAGCATAGGTCTCCAAGCATCTATCACTCAGTTATGGTTACATAAGCGCCCCATCTCCCATGCCGCCGAAGCCGTCAAGCAGAATTCAGCCCTTGTTTAGATTACGTAATGATCCGTCTGAGGCTCTGTCACGCTGAGATCTATCACGGGGTACCACACGAGGCAGGACCCCATATCTAGTTACCATATCTTGTCTCCAGATGCCGGAGATATCTCCCTGGATTCATCAGCGGTTGTGCATGCAAAGATTGGTCTTTCCATCCAAAAGATCAAATATGATTGGAAGTGATCGGAAGAAAGAATCAAAAAATAATCTTTCTTCTATATTAGGTATCAAAATATGAAATAGGCAGATTCATTTCTTTCAATCTCAATCCAATCTTCTACACATAAAGGCTGATTATTACACGCAGTGAACCGAACTTTAAGGGCAATACAGGGACCGAACTTAACTGAACCCAAACCGCAAGTCCACTTCGGGGTCCAAGTTGCTTATATTCGTCCATAATGCGACAAGGCCCGCTTTCTTCCCGACTACCTTCATTCATGCACTATCAGTGTTGGTGGTTTCGAACACCTGTTCTTGTTAGCCTTATACTGTCGCGCTGATACAGGATAACACTTAATTTTCAAGCGTACTTTGGGCTGTGCACTGCGGAGTCTGCGAATGCACCGAGCTGTCCACTGACGTGAAGAGCAAATTACTGATGAAGCGAGCCTGAATGGTACTTTGCCTTGCACACAGAACGAGAGCCGGATGAAAAACCGCGACACAACGAGACGATGGCTGATCAGGGTAGCGCTTGGAAGACGAGTCGTGATGTGGCGGTGCCGCTGATGTGCGGTTACTCAATTAGGCAAGGACTGCATGTTTTGACAGGGGCATGATGCGCACTGATCGAGAGGACACAGTGGTTAAGTACATTTGTTGCTACCCGGTAAATTATCATCAATCGTGCCCCTCATTTAGCGCTTGACCACAGACGCGTCAGCTCGACGCGCAATCGACGCGTACGCCATAGTTCGTCGGTTTTATACCAGTTGTTCGTGCGTGTCAAGGCAGGCACAATTTTACCAACACTGCGCACTCCTGGCCAGCTTTCTGCACATGGTGGCAATGCCGCACCTCCTGGGTACAGTGGCAGCGCATGCAACATGGCCCGCGTCGGTCGAGGAGAACGGGTGAATTTCATCATCCTAATCGTCCTGAGCTTGCTCTAACTTAGAGAAAGCGCGTGGAAACAGTCACTGTTCTGGCCAGCCTATGCTGCTGCCCTGTCCGCGGCAGCTTTGCTTCTGCAGCGTATCGAAATCTCAAGAAAACATGGAAGACTAGATGCTAATAGCACTGACAATCATGCTAGTCATCTCGCACAGTACCTTGACCACTGCGGCGGCCCAGCGGCTATGATCCTCGACGCTTCTCGTTTCCTGTGCTGCCTCATACTGCTGTTCTTGAGTGTTTCATCCTTGCCCTCTGAGACCGTTGAGTTGTCGTCGGAATACATCTCCTGGACACGAGCCTCTCTTTGTGGGACATACGTGGGTTCATTCATTTAACCCATAGTAAAGCACTGAGTCAACTCAATGTTGTAAGTTGTACGCAACGATCCTTTCCCTGACAGTTGTGACTACACGGGAATACATCCGCAAACTGGCCTCCCGACATCTAACCTTACTGCTGCTGTTCGTGTGGAGCATCTACGTCTATCGCGACGTATGGCCTTTAGCTACGTATACTCTCGTCCCAAAGGATGCTGCAGAAGGCACTGTTCTATGGGCGAAGATCATTATATTGACGTTCGTAGCGGTGGTGCTCCCTGTCATGACACCCCTCCGGTATGCGCCGCTTGATCCTCAAGTGCGCCATCTCCCTGCATCACTCAGCGATGGCCGTACTTACAAATGGACAGGAGCCTATGCCCCCGCACCCGACTCAGCACGCGTCGATCCTGTCTCTCATCCTCTACGCATGGCTTGACAGGACAGTGCTCAGGGCTTGCAGTGTGACCCATCTCGGGCTCGATGACTTGCCTCCCTTGGCCGACGATGACCACACAAAAAACTTAGTGAAGCGAGCGTTCCCCGTGCGTCAAATTGCTCCTTCCATCCCAGTGATATTCTAAGTACATGCCGTATAGCACATCGACCCGTTCCAGGTCCGCAAGCCTCGACACATATTTTGGGGCATATTGACCATTTTCCGTGGGTAATCTTTCGTTCCCGAAAGTTGATTTACAAGCTAACGACGAGCTCTTAGGCAAAGAATATATCGTGTTGTGTGTGATGTTAGCATGTCGGGTGCGCTCATGCAAGGCTGGTTCTATCTACTGTGAGTTGACCTTCACATTTTGCAGACTGTTGCATATCTAGCAAGTCCGTTTGCTGTGAATAAGCTTCTAAGGTGCGAATTTGCCCCCTCGCACGTGGCGTCGTGACCTGATGTACACTTGCAGCTATCTAGAGAACGACGGCGACCACCTCATTGTTCGTCCCTGGGTTTGGATCGGTCTGCTCTTCCTCGGGCCCGTATTGGGATCGCTCTCGTTCCAGTGGTATATTTACACCGCGGTGGGTCTATCGCCGTCTGACATCCGAGACGAGGATTGACTGGTGTCCCCTTGTACTTGGTAGACCCTCATCTCGACTCGGGCTCGTGCAATCATAATTCAGCTTGTGTTCAACCACGCACTGCGCATCCGCATGAAGACTGACGATAAAGGCGAGCAGCGTGAGGCTGCGGCTGCTCCAACGCAGCAGGTCACGGCGGGGTCGTCCATGACTATATCGCCCAGCGAGCACCCCGATGATGCCACTCTGAGTGGCACACCGGAGGGCATCGACGCAGCTGCGGCAATTAGCGATGCTCTTCCAAAGTCGCCGACTGCGGACGCGAATGGCGAAGCTGCAAAGGGAGGCGTGAATCTCGTGGGCAAGATCAACAACCTTGTCACGATGGACCTCGACAATGTCGACTCGGGGAGAGACTTCCCGTTCGTCCGTACGTACTTCCAAGCGTGTAGGATATGAATCACCGTAACTAATCGCTCATGCCATTCCAGTCGTCGAGATACCGTTGCAGCTTGTACTCTGCACGTGGTTCCTGTACTCCCTATTAGGCTGGAGGTATGCGCACAGCCTGCGATTTCCCTATTTCCAGTACTGACAAATGGTGGCAGCGCTCTCGCGGGGATGGTCGCAATGTCCGTCATGCTGCCCATTCCAGGATACTTGGCGACGTTCCTCCAAGCACTACAGGTTGAGAAGATGAAGAGGTCCGACGCGCGGGTCCAGAGAGTCACTGAGAGTATGCTGTCCGACATCCGCGCTGCTGCTTCTATTGACAATGCTGTTGGACACAATAGTGCTGGGTGTCATCCGCATGATCAAGGTATTCGGCTGGGAACCGCGTACAGCACAGCAGCTAGCAGAGAAGCGCGCCGAGGAGCTCAAATACCAGAGGAAGTCAAAGTTCCTCCAATTCTTTACCCATTATCTGAAGTGAGTCGCATTGCCAAGGGCGATTTTTGACAACGCTGACGATATGATTTCAGCCAGATCATACCGGTAGTCACTATGCTCATTACGTTTGGCTTGTTCGTGAGTCTCCATAATCCCCGTCTGCTAATCATTGCACTCTGAGCATTCCTGGACGCACTGTGCAGACCGTAGTGATGAAGAGAGAACTCACAGGCAAGCCGTTAATGTCAACAGCAGTAATCACAACGCTGATGACGCTACAGCTTCTATTATCTTTGCCTCTATCACGCGTGTGTATATCTCTTGCTTTCTTGTCAGTGCCACATGACCAAATGATCCACAGTCTTCGAGTCTCTGAAAAATGAGGTACGCGAAATCTTCAGCATGGTGCCCCGTATCATACAAGGTACGCAAGTGATTTTCACCGTAGAGCGTTCTTGCCCAACGAGGCTTGACGTGGCGTTATAGCCAAGGTGTCTCTAGATCGCATCAACGGGTTCCTCCACGAGGTTAGTCCAGATTCTAATGACTAGGCATATGTTAACCGTAGCACAGACGGAACTGCTCGATCAATTCTCGCCAAGCGGCTCCGCGGCCACCTCAGTGTCAGTGAATGTTCCCGATGAGCACCATGCCACAATCGGTTTCCGAAGCGCAGCGTTTACTTGGAACAACGCAAGCAATGACACAGAGGCGCCCAGTCCGCACCAGCGGAACTTCACCCTGCGCGTGGAACAGGAAATTACCTTCAAACGCGGCTGTATCAATCTCATTGTCGGACCTACAGGGGCTGGCAAGACCTCCATCTTGATGGCGCTTCTGGGTGCGTGTCGTATATCAAAGCATCACGGTAGCTGACTGTTGACGGCTTGGTTACCCAGGTGAGATGCACTACATCCCCATGACCCCCGACTCCTGGTTCAACCTTCCTCGCGGCGGTGGCGTAGCGTATGCTGCGCAAGAGTCTTGGGTCCAAAACGAGACCATCAGAGTGCGAGAGACGGTTTGACACGCACGCGAGTTGAACTCTAACGGGAAGTCTCTGCAGAACAATGTCCTTTTTGGATCTCCATTCGACGAGGCTAGATATAAAGCAGGCGAGTTATAATTCTCACAACTTATATGCTCCGTGATAAGCGAAAAATCAGTGGTCGAACAATGCGGATTGAGGCGCGACCTCGAGCTTCTTGATGCTGGAGACCAAACTGAAGTGGGTGAAAAGGGTTTGACGTTAAGGTACGACTAAGACTATTATTGCTGGGTTTAAGAACACTGAAGAGAACCTGCTGACCTCCAGTGGCGGGCAGAAGGCAAGTCTCTTACAGTGGATGGAGGCAGTTTATTGACCATTTATTCAGGCTCGTATAACATTGGCTCGTGCCGTATATTCTTCCGCAGAGATCCTCCTCCTCGACGACGTGTGTGCTTATTGATATCTACATGCGTGCATAATACTGAAGTATTGCTACTTCGTAGGTTTTGGCAGCCCTCGACGTGCATACAGCGAAGTGGATCATCGGTAAATGTTTCAAAGGCGACCTTATCCGCGGACGCACGGTTCTGCTCGTTGAAAGTATTCATTGGCTAGACGTGCAACAATTATCCTGACCAGTGCAATAGACGCACAACGTCGCCTTGGCCAGTCCCATAGCTGACCTTGTGGTTTCCCTTGGCTCAGATGGCAAGATTCATAGTCATAGTACTATTACTAGTGCCTTGGAGGACGATGCTGCTTTACTATCCGAGTTCGTCGAACAGGTTAAAGAAGAGGAGGAGCTTGACGAAGTCGTCGACGAGCCATCTGCGGTGTCCGATAAGCCAACAGGCACCCTGATCGTTGCAGAGGAGCTCGAAGTGGGCCACGTTGGCTGGCCGGCTTGTGCGTATTTTCGTTCGCCCTGATGTGACCCTGGATCCTGACAGATCTGTAGTGAAGCTCTATCTTGGCGGCCTTGGAGGGCAGCACCCGATCCTGTTCTGGACAATATGCATCGGTTTCTACATTCTATTAGAGCTCACGACGACCTCCCAAGTTTGGTTCTTGGGCCTTTGGGCTAGACAATACGAGGAGCTGCCTGCTCGAGAAGTCTCAGTCTCATAGTAAGTCATAACCCCTTCGTCGCTAAAATCGTGCACGTGCTGAACGATGTTGCTCTCCAGTTATATGACCGTGTATTGTCTTCTTCAGGTCTTGATAGTTGTCTTTTTGTCATTTTCGTTCGGCCTATTCTTGCTGGGGACTATCAGAGCCTCGCGTATCATTCACAATACACTCGTATCCTCCATTCTGAGCACTACTCTTGGGTAGGTGTTTCAACCGATGTTTCGGGGTGGCGGCTCTGATGCGCCCCCAATCAGATGGCTAGACACAACCCCGATGGCTCGTATCATCACACGTTGCACACAAGATATTCAAGCCAGTACGTGACATCTGACTGGAGTCTCATTGAACATACATCTCAGATATCCTCCCCAGTCGACGACCCTATCCCCAATTACTTGTATTGGATTATGGAGGTCACGATATACATGCTCACAAAACTCGGCGCCGTTGTTATGATAACGCCTGTCTTCCTCGGCCCTGGCGCACTCGTAGCGCTCTTGGGTGGTATCTGCGGCCAGATGTATCTCAAGGCTCAGCTGGCCGTGAAGCGTGAGATGAGCAATGCAGAAGCCCCCGTCCTAGGGCATTTCGGCGCTGCCATTTCAGGCTTGGGTACGTCGTAAATCCATCTGCGGTGTTTGCCAGATCTCACCGTCTGCTCCGAAGTATCTATCAGGGCGTACGGTGCGCAAGACGCATTACGCCAGGAAGCCTATCGTCGGATCGACAAATGGACAAGGGCTGCCAGGACCCTATACGGTCTCAACGAGTACGTCACCCTGATTCCTGTCTTTCGCAATGTGTGACGCATGAGGTGTCAAGATGGATTTCCGTACGCGCAGATATTTTAGGCGCGATTTTCTCAACCGGCCTCGCCACCTACTTCATCTATGGCCGCACAATCGACGCATCCGATGCGGGCTTCTCCTTGAACATGGCAGGTTGGGAGCTAGTCAACTGGCTTACGGTCGCACACTTACCAGCCCTTCGTAGTCACCTTCAGTGGTAGCATCATCTGGTGGATGAGACTATTCAACGAATTTGAGGTTTCCAGTATGTCACCACCCTCATGTTTTGCGTGTGTATGTCTTGATCACGTCTAAATTGGACAGGCAATAGGTGAGAACGTTGTTTAGGACACCCTCCCCCGTATCTTAAAGTCGCCGTTAGCCTGGAGCGCATTCAACAATATTTGGTCATTGAACACGAGCCAAAGTCCACCGCCTCTGGTGTTCCTCCAGCATACTGGCCCGCAAGCGGTGACTTACGGGTGGAAAAGCTGTCAGCCAAGTACTCACCGGTCAGTCCAGTGTTTGATCATATGATATCTGCTCAGCCTCTTTTCTGACAGTCCGGTCCCCGTGTCCTTCATGAAATCTCGTTCGAGATCAAAGCAGGAGAGCGTATCGGGATAGGTCTGTGCTAGTTTGACAGTGCTGAAACAATGTTCTGATTGTACGCGACAGTTGGCCGCACCGGAAGCGGGAAGGTGAGGTGGTGTGCCACAAATGGCGATGCCATAGACGACTGACGGCGATACAGAGCTCGTTGACCCTCGCGCTTCTGCGATGCATCTTGACAGAGGGTAAGGTCTACTACGACGGTATACCCACGGACTCGGTCAACCTCGATGCTCTCCGCTCTAGCATCACCATCATCCCACAGACGGTCTGTGCTATTTGGCTGATGCTACGCCGTAGCTCCATGCTAGCTTACTCATCCGTGCTTCCGCAGCCCGAGCTTCTCAGCGGGACCCTTCGGCAGAACCTGGATCCCTTTGAGCAGCACGATGATGCGGTGCTCAACGACGCCTTGCGTGCAGCCGGCCTCTTCTCGCTGCAGAGCAAGTCTAACGAGAATGCTATCAGCCTGGAGAGTCATATATCTAGTGGTGGGAGCAATCTGTCTGTCGGACAGCGACAAATCATTGCACTGGCCAGGGCACTTGTCCGTCAGAGCAAGCTCCTGATCCTTGATGAAGGTGCGGTACTATGCGGTATGCGCATGATTCCGGACTGACCTGAGTCATGCCTACAGCAACATCCGCGATTGGTGCGATGTGACGCTGCTCCTGACGGGTGCAACCACTGAACGGGCACGCAGATTACGAGATGGATACGCTCATCCAAAGCTCATTGCGCAATGAACTGAGTAAGGATGTGACGGTACTAACTATAGCGCACCGTCTCCAGACTGTGATGGATGCGGACAAAATTGTCAGTATATATACTCTTCTCTCGGATGGAACATGGCGATCTGATGATGCTGCTCCGACGTGCTGTGTAGATGGTCCTCGATGCCGGACGTATCGTGGGTGCAAGTGATTCTTATATGAATAGCGACTGACCGCTGCTCCCATGTAGACGGAGTTTGGAAGGGCCAGCGAGCTTCTCAAGAATGATGAGGGATTGCTCCGCGCTTTGGTCGATGAGAGTGCAGACCGGGAGCATTTGTTAGCTCTAGCTTTGGGCGGAGCAAGGTCGTCTTCGTGAATGTCGTGTAACGTAAAGTAGAGGAGGGAATGGCCGCATACGAATATTAATTAGACTCAGCGGGATGGCAACGGGGGGACGATGCCGGCGGACCGGGAGAACCGTGATGGACGGGGGTTGCCTTATATGGGTTCTTGGACTCTGTCCTAGCAACGCCCTTCGAGGCCCTTCGCCGCAACGAGGCAGATCTGCTCGCCCTGGGCCTTGCGGAATAATGAAGACTCGACAATATATGACATTAGGGACTCATTCCATCTCTGCCATCCCATTCTCTTGCACTGCGACGTTCGGAACAGCAGGACAGGATTGGCGCTGATTGACGGAGGTCGTCAAAACGGTGTGTGAGAGGCCACATCTGCTTCCTTCGCTTATCTACCCTAGACGCAGGTCTGGGTCGAGATTTACGGCCTCTTGACGACCGCAGGACGGTTTCCTTTTGCGCTTTCCCGCTGCGTTCCCTCGGGCCAAGTGCGCTGGATGTACCAGACTTGTGTTCTCCTTTGAACCAGGCGAGTCTTGCTAGGTCAAGACTGTGGTCCTTCTCTACCATATGTCGTTCTATTTCGCCCTAGTCGGCCTGCTCCTCCTTGCTTTCAGTCCTCGGGCGGTGCTGGCGACTTTCGACTTCGTCGACTACCCGTCCGTCGCGCTCCAGTGTGTTCCTTACACCGTCGACTTCACTGGCCTGCAATCGGATGTAGCGTTTCCCCTCAAGCTCACCGTCGTTCCTTTCAATTCAACACCCCTCTCCATTTCCATTCCCGACTCTGCCTGGAATGCCACCTCCAACGTCGGCCGTGCTGTCACCTTCCTGGCCCTACCTGCTGGAACGTTCTTCCTCGTCTCGCTGGATGATGCGAACGGCGCCTCCACTGGTCTAGTCTCCCAAATAACAAGAGTCGGCGCCTTCAATGACACGTCCTGTCTGCGCAACGAATCGCAGGAGACTACTCGATTATTCTCCATCGAGGATACTGTGTCTCAATGTGAGCCCTTCAACGTCACTTTCAGTACTTCACAAGTCTCGGGCACACCCTCTATCCGTGCATTCATTCCCGGAGGTGAGACATTCTACGTCAACCAAACATCAAGCCAGCATGCGCAGGGCACCGCTTCCTACACCATGGATGCTCTCCATGGGACGAAGCTTGCCTTTGTCATCAGCGATGGGAGTGGGCACGAGACAGCGACCGGTCTTTTTACCGTGGGTGGTAACTCGCAAAGCAGCGGGACTTGCATCTCTTCGCAGTCTACTTCAACGTATACGACGAGCGCGACTAGTTCGGCGAACATGACAGCCTCCGCCAGTCCCAGCACAAGCGCCACCTCGATGGAGCTTATGACCAAGAACAAGGGATTGTCCCAGTATGTCACCTTCCATTCTTTGGCATATCTTCCTTACGCAATGTCCCAGGGGTGCTATCATTGCCATCGCAGTAGCCTCCGTTGTTATCGTGGTGGTCATTCTCCTCGCAATGGCACTTTGGCTCCTGTATGCGCGTCGCAAGGTGCGGGAGGCTTCTGCTTCGAATGCAGAACAAGGATATTCCGGCTTCCCACGTCTGTCCTCTGAGAAGTCGTTCACTATACGGTCAGGCCTTCCTCCGACGACTGCGCCGTCATGGAATTTGCGTGAATCGACGTATTCGCAGGCCAGCGCACCGAGCGAGAAAGGGACGGTCATTCGCAATCCGCTGTACACGAACTCGAAGTTATGGCTCTCCTCTCCAACCTCGCCAGGCTCGTCCGAGGCCCGCTCCACCAGAACCATCTCCACTAGGACCGGTCGTAGCCAGAACTCTCCAAATTCGTCCAGGGTCGCGTCGCCGTCTTCAGCCTCACCGCCGCGCATCATCGACGTCTCCGGCGCCTCACAGCGGACGCCCACCGTCGTCTCGCCTTCGCACACCGCCCAGAGCGTGCGCTGGTCACGCGGCGTGCAGCGGGTGCTGCCCAGTTCGCCCACAGCGACCATCTCCACCCTCGACGTCGAGTACATGATGGACGTCGCCGAGCGCTACGCGCCCACGGACGGCAGCGACCCCGCCGTCCCGCCGCTCCCGCAGTCCGCGCTCATCGCGCAGGAGACATATCGCAACAGCGCGTACCTCGCGGGCAAAGAGTCTGCATACATCGCGCTCCCCTCCCGTGCGGCCCCGGTCGCGATGCACATACGGTCGCCGACACTTGCGTCGCTCCGCACGATGCCCTCGCTCAGCCACCTACGCTCGCCGAGCTCAGTGGTCTACCGCGAGCCGCCGCAGGCGGGCGTGCCCTCATCCCCGCTGCCCTCGCCGCTGCCCTCGCCACTGTGACCGCGGCGCGCTGGGATGGGGACGAGCACTCATGACATAATTAATTTCTGGCGGGAGCGGGCGCTCTTGGGCCTGACCGTGGCAGGCAGAGTTAGAGGCAGGGCCTCCGTTAAGGCGCTGGTCGCATGCCTGTGTGCATTGCCTGCTGGAGCTAGGCTTGGCCCCCCGGACCCCTGGGAGGCTGCGCGCCATGACGTCAAGCCGATGGCATGTCCGCTGCCCGCGCTCACGGCGGGCAGCAGGAGCGTACGCCTCTTTCCCACTGTTCTCTGCGCACGCACACTGTTCACCGTGTACGGACACCCACGAACCTTCCGATTCTCAAGACGTTGAAGTTCTATGCAGGGATTCTCCGGGTTGGCAGGCAATGCATTAACGGACATAGATTACGACAGTCGTGTAGGCTATCTTCGACCCTTTGCCCCTTCGCTCCTACCGGCTACAAGCTGCGCTTGTCTTTACATATTTCTCCTCATTTCCGCGTGTTCATATGAGGTGCCATAGGTCTGAAAGGATCCGCGACTCGTTCGCATGTATTTGTACGTTGTACTGATAGTTGCTAGGCTCTGCTGTTGTGTCGTCGAACAAGCTAATCACGGACATTACCGACATTCCACTCCCCATCGCGATCATGAACACAAGTGATATATATGATGCTACATAACGGGTTAGACTACATGATCGTTAGGTCCGTGTCGTATGGTTCTAGCGCTTACAGCCGTGATATCCGTCTCTATAGTGCAATCTCAGTTCATGATGTACACGGCCCCGATGAGCATCGACAATAGCACGGGCACAGAGAGCGCCTGCGTGACGTAGCTGCCGGACGAGGTGCTTGACGGCGACGCCGCAGAGAAGTTGCTCGTCGACGTCGCATTCGAGCTGTTCGACGCTGACGACGAGGGTAAGTAGACACGCGCCGCGGCGAATTCCCAGTACGCATTTTCGAATGCGGACGGGTTACTATTGACGTAATCTGAAAAGCAGCCGTAAATGAGCAGACGTCCGTGGGCATGAAGAAGATGTTGGGCACGCACCGGTGCAGTTGCCAGGACACCCTGCGGGGCCAAAGGCCTCTCCAGCCCAGCTACCACCTTATCAGGCGCAGGCATTCGTCAGCCATCACACGGGCATGACTGCGGACTCATGACTTACAGAACGTTAAGTCGATGATGATGTTGTGGTTTCCAAAAAGATCCTTCAGGTTGCAATTCGTATCGGGAAAGTACGCGATGGGAGTACCCTGCAAGGGCCGGTGTGAGCCACGCCTAGTGATCGGCACAACGCGATCTTACCCAGCTGTCCGTATTGATGTTGCTCGCGCCTGAGCTAACTTCGGACGGCGTTGTCGTGCCGTTCCGCGACCAGAACCACACGCGGATGTACTCCGACGTCCGCTCAACAGCATACCATCCACCGCCGTATGTGTTAAACACAGTGCCATATGACGAGGTGTACGGTGCATTAACAGGACATCCATTGTTACCGTTCTCGACGGACGCTGACGAGCTGCAGTCGTTTGACAGGGCCGTTCTGCACGTGTACGAGAATGAAAATCAGTTGTCGACGCTTCTGGGTCTCCCGCGCGAGGCGCTCACCCAAGCATTGTGCGGTTAGATGGCATGGTACAAGTTCCGTTTGTGTGCAGAGTGACGCTATCAGGGGATACGTCGTTGACGCCCTCTAAGATGTCAACTTCGCCGGCAGAAGTACCAACGGTGTCGTCGGCTTCCCAGAGTGCAGGCCAGGTGCCACATCCCTGGGGCATGTGTCGGATATCAAATCTGTGGAACCTCGTCAGCCGAGCGGTCAGGGGTGCACAGTCGCGATACGGTGCTTACACAGCGACATGAGTGTTGTACTTCGTGTTGCTCTTGATGCGGTTGCTTTTGCGTCCTGGGCCCGAAGCATCCAATGTCGTGGTATAATCCGCACGCATGATGAAAGTGTCCGACGACGTATAGGTCAAGTTCTCTGCCAGAGCAGTGCTCTGAGTGACGTACTCCCTGTTTGCCGGTCAACATAAGTCGTGGGGGATTTGGGGGACTATGCACTCACACTCGACCATTTGTAGGATCGGTGATGTTCTCCCACTGGAAGTTCGATAAAAACTCGGATCCCACGTTGCTCTGGGATAACGAGTAGCTTCCGGCCAGAGCGGAGGGTACAAGGAGCGAGGTGAGGAGAATCCCGCGATAGAAAGACATCTCGTGGTGGGAGATGAGTGTACGGTTCGTGGGTGGGGGAGGAAACGATGAAGAAACCAAACTTATATACCTATCATCCGTTCAAATCGAGACTGAAGGCTGACAAAATACGAGGGTCTGTCATGTTTTGCCGGTTGATGCGAGCACCATATTTTTGCGACTATGATGGTCTGCAAGAGGCGGATGCAGGGTGGAGAGCGGGGGCGGATGTCGTGGCCGGACAACGATATCCCGTACGTCGTGCGGAGATCCCGAATGCGGATGCACCCGACGCGCATGTCACGTGATCGTGACGGCACGGAGACTGCCGCCACGATCGACCACATGTCCGCCTCGAGCCCATGACGCGAGCGTTTGGTCTATGCATATGCATCAACGAAGCTTCACAAGCATTAGTCATTGTTCTCGCTCCAAGTCCGACCTTTGGGACTCAGGAAATGGCTCATCGACGTTCAATTTCGCCACACACGACGTAACACTGCCAGATGACATGGTTATACAAGAAACCTGGCTGGACTGATGATAGCAATACTGTTCACGCATCCAGTTTACAACGACATGCTTCATCTTGAATCGGGTGCTCAACTAGAACACTATCCGGACATTCACCTTCTGGCAACTGTTCTTTTGTAGCGGTCTGATCCATCGGCGGGCACTTGTCTTGCGCGTTAAGCAATTGATATTCAACCGTCTAGAGAGCCCCTTGCATTTTAGCCGATTTTCATGCTCTTTTTGCGAACGTGCAATGATCTGTAAGCATCACAGCATCAGAATAGACTTCGTGCGAAATTTTACACACCATGCATCGTCGTGCTTATAACGCCTCCTATTGCTGATCATCCAGACTCTCCCCCACCAAGTTAGAGATGCCTGTTGGTCCAGTTGACGGGAGGGGTACAGTCCTGTACTACGAAGACAGTGGAGCGCCTGAGGGCTCGCGCGATTATGCCACCCTCGTCTTGGTGCATGGGACGCAGTTCCACAGCGGTGCGTATCATAATTTCAGTATACCAAGACGGGAGCTGTACAACTGGCAGTATATAGGTGTTTTCAGGAAGATGATACCGTTCGCGTCAGCACGCAAATTGCGTTTGGTGCTAGTGAACTCGCGCGATTATCCCGGCTCGACGCGGTACTCGCCTGAAGAGCTAGACGGCTTATCGTCACCACAAAAAGAAGTACAGGCTGCCACGATCAGGACCCGAGGGCTCGAGTTTGCCGCTTTCATGCGTTGGTTCATTGAGATAGAGCGCATCCCACCCATCTTCGAGAAGGAAGGAGCAAGCCGCCCCTCGGGTGGTATCTCCTTACTTGGCTGGTCATCAGGAAACCTCCAGACGATCCCCTTGCTCGCGTATGCCAATGACTTGCCCCAAGACACCGCGGAAGTACTCGAGGGATACTTCCGTAGCTTCTTTATTCATGGTACGCAGCGCATCTAGAATTATCGTCTATTGTGAACGAGCCGTGTACCATTATGCGACGACAGACATCTCAGAAACCGCCATCGGCGCGCCTGCACTCGAGGGCCTCTACACGCCCATGCGTGACAAGTCGCTCAACGCCGAGCAGATCGCCGCGACCTTCCCGCTCTGGGTGTCAAGCTACTTCACGCAGGCAGTCGTCACGTTGGACACGGACGCTGAGACGCCGGGGTTCGGCGAGATGGTTGTCGCGCGCACAGCGCGGCACGAGAGCGACCCCGACCCGCGCTGGGTGCCAACCGTGGTGCGCATGGGTCCGGAGGGGGTTGCAGCGGTAAGCGACGCCAGCGTGATGCCACGCTCGCAAGTGCGAATACAGCTCGTGAACCCTGCTGTGTACGAAGACAACCTGCGTCGGGCTCTGTTTGAGTGCGAGACCGAAGACGGAAGCGGAGGAAAGAAGACCATTTGGCCGAAGCTCAGGGTGAATGTCGTGTGGTGTGACATGTCCACGGGGAGCTGCGTGTACGCCACCCATCGGGTTATGCACATGGCAAAGGCATACAAAGAACAGGGCAAAGGTCGGACTGTCGAGTTTCACCGGCTCGAGCAAGCGAACCACTTTGTAAGTGTTATGATGAAGCTTCTCGTCGGCATCGACCCATTTGTCCACAGGTTCATTGGGACGAGCCCGAGCGATTCGTCGAGTTCCTCGCCCAAATGATATGACAACCTCTCCGTACAGCACTTTCGGACTGAATTCGAAGGAATCTAGATGATCTCGACGGAATTTGCAATTCACTCGCATATCTACTTGTCGAAGTGAACGTCATCTTCTCTATGACAGCCTTGTACCATCTTTACAAGCGAAACCATTAAAGATGGTTGTCACCAGCTTGTATAAGCATATCTTGCTTCTCACTCATTGTGATGTCGAACCATGTGTCGGGACGCAAAGTCGCGCTGGGTGATCCGCAGGCAAAACTGGATAGAGTAGCGCCCAGCGAACGCGTGTTACACGTGACCATGTCGCGTTCCGCAGCTTACCCGTCGACGGGGGCCCCATTACGCCCTGCTGAAGCCGTCCGCCGAAACATCAGAGCGTGGGTGTGGTGTCGAGTAGGTGGTCAGATATCGAGCAGCGTACTGATGTCTGGGGACTCTGAGGCCTGTAGAAGTACTTTGTGTCTTGATGCGCCTGCTTGCGTAGGCGAGGCTATAGTCCACCAGAGCCCTTACTGCGTGGATTAGCCCGCTAAGGGTAGATTGTTAGCGGCACGGATCTTCGGGCTTGTAATTAGATCCGCTACATTCCCTGCGAAGCTAACAGCCCTAGTGCTGTAGTATCGCGGCCACCAGGCGTTGAGCCCTGTACTCAAACATGCGGCAGCTCGTGACCAGCCTGGAGATGCGTTCCTGCTCCGGAGCAGCCGACACTCGCCTGCCTCGACCATTCGCTCAGTGGCTTCATGCTTCCTGCCATGAACGACCGAGTTCATTGTCAAGATCCCTTGTGTCCAACTCTGGTATTCAATATCCATCAAGTGCGTCGGCGATTAGGCGTATAATAATGGGCTCATGGCTGAGATCTAGAGCCGATAAGCGCGCCCATCGCGGTGCAGCCATAGATCATCGTGGCGAAGTTGGACAACCGGCTATACCGTGTCCTCCACCCACTCAGGAAATGGCATTTTATTCGTGGTCTGCATAGGTGGACCAGATTACCGGCTGCGGGCAGTGCTATGTCATCACGTCGATATTTTCATCAATATCTCGCAGGCCCGCGGAATACGTATACACAACCTCGGACGATACCACCCTCACAATCTGTACGGGAGTTCCACAAAGACGTCGGTTCATATTGGATATTCCGATATTCAACGAAGCAAAGCCTAGCCATGGGGTTTCATCTTTCATTCCAGCCCGTCCAACGCCGGCTTGGACCACTTGTGATGACATCAGCGCAAGGTATGATATAGTAATGTACGATATATGACGTCCTTGATTGACAATGGTGCCGCAGGCCCGAAGTCTTCAGCTCGGGATCCCGATCAACACATGCTCTTCGCTGCCATCACGCCGCCATCTGGGCGCTTTCATTGCGTCCGGAGCATCGCTATCCTCAGTCGCAACGCTGAGAAGAAAGTGAATTTTAACGCTGTACAGTGCTTGGTCAATGCGAGACGAACCACCTACGGTGTCAACGACAGAGCTCCCCGCGGGACACCTCTGTGTGATGTCCGCCTCTATGCGAGGATATAACGAGCGAGCTCGATTTGCAACTCCTCGTCCGCTCCCCGCTGTCCACTTCACCAATGTTAGAAAGGTGAGACAAGCGCAAATCCATGAGAATGCTCATCTTAATTTCCCTGCTAGGACCTTGGTCACGAAGCCTACAATGGAAGCGCTGGCGGTACCGTGCAGATGGGGGGCGCATCCCTGTGGCATCCTTCTCGACGACGTCACGGCTTCGGGGATCGCTCGTCATCTCAAGGATCATCACTACAACGTCGGCGGCTGGCACAACAGATATCGCGGGCCTTGCCTTTGGCGGGGTGCCGACGGCGCATGTTGCAACAGAGACATGTTTTATGGAACATTTGGCAAACACACCGCGACGGTCCATCTGCAGACATTGAAGCGGACATGTCGTCTCTGCCATGCCACATTCTCCAGAGTTGACGCTCTTCGACGTCATGTGGACGCATATTGTCCGAAGACCTGAACACTAGTCTCCGCGGATCATTATGAGGACAATTGTCAGTGAATGCTCCAGTATGGACTACGCGCTAGAACTCACGTTGACCCAGATACCCAACGGACATATTCTGTACCGATTACAGCAGCTGATCTTTCCTCATGATCTGTTTACTGTGTTGTCCAGGTTGACCTTGGGCTATGATCCTCTCTTTACATCACCCCTATGGCCCGTCCTGTATGCTCTGTTTCGCTGTGGCCATGCCGGGGACCTAGTGTAAACTCCTATATCTGCGTATGACTGTGGGTAGCTTAATGATCTATGAGCATGCGTCAATTATCGCGCTATATTGTTGCATCACAATACGGAGCGACGCCTCATCGGTAGGAGTCTGTATAGCATAGGATGGCACAGAACGCAAGGTCGGATTCCAACTATCTGTTTCAAGTGTAGCTCGCCGACAACCCACGACGATGGCGAATGACGTACACGATACGTGCCTCAGAGGCCAACAAATCGGCGGTCGGATGTTATATGGAGCGTCGCAAACTTCAGCGATGTTTTGTATATCCCTGTTTCGAAGGAACACAGACAGCGTGTGCAGCACAGGAAAGTACGACGCAATGCTCAAGCTACAGCGATCAGTGCGCTGACACTGTTGATGCTCACGGCATCCGCAGCCTTCGCCAATCCCTCCAGCCGCTTCTTCTCTTCCTCAAGCATTTTCTGCTGCAATAGCACGCGTCGCGGGGTGACACGACGCCTCTCGGTGGTCGGCTTGAACTCGAAGCGATCCACACCCAGCGCCTTCAGCGTCTTGAGCTCCACCAGGCTGTACTCCTCCGGGTCTTCTCTGGCAAAGTTGAACGGCTCTCGGAGCGACACCGGGGGATTCGTGATGACGCGTGCCTCCCGGAGGTGGTTCTTTGACGCCGAGTGCAGCATGAGCGGGTGCATCAGCACAACGTCACCGATCTCGCCCGTGACCTCGACGAAGCGCGTGCAGCGCTTGATCTCCTTCAGGTGCGACCAGTAGTGGGGGTCGTCCTTCGGCTCCGCGCACGTGCTCGTCGATGGCGTGAATGAGAGTCCCGTGGGCAGCACGCCCTCGGGGTGTGCGGCGAGGTATGGCGCGATGAGGTCGACCCCGTCGGGCGAGATGTACGTGCCACCGCCGCGCGGCTTGATATCGGAGTAGAGTGGGATCACGAGCAGTGCCTGCTCGGGCGAGTCCAGGAAGTGCACGAAGAAGTCGCCGTCGACGTGCCAGTTGTCGAGTTCCTTGGGTGCGACGTGCTTGTCGGGCCCCTCGAGCTCGGGTGTGCCGAGGTTCACGATGAAACTGTCGCCCCAGGAGCTGCTTTGCTCATCGATGCGTTCTTCGCCGCCAAGCAGGTCTTGTATCGCATCCCAGGCCTAATGCTTGTTCAGACCTCCGAAGCTTTTGAAACAACGTTACAAGGCATACCTTGGGTGCAAATGTTGCGACAGATTCGCGTTTGTGCCATGGCATATGAATGCGCTCGCGGTCCCAGGTAGACTTGTCGTTCGGGTCAAGCCCGAGGCGTGTCCACATGTTCTTCGTCCACTCAGCTGCCTTCTCCTTCGTGAAACCCTGCTTGATGACGACGTAGCCATTCTCCATGAAGAAGTCAACTTGCTCCTCTGCCATTGGGGATAAGATATGTTGAGTCGTCGGGGTAGTTGGACGACTTACTCGAGAGATATTTGTACTCTTTCACCATCTTGTTGTAACTTGAGTCGTATACACGTACAACAAGACGTGGTGAAGCAGCGATTAGAGTGCTGAAGCATTCATGTCGTGCACTGTTGCCATAAATCCTGGCCGCAGCGGGGAATATTCGGCGCACCCGCACAGCTCTAGGTCATATGGCCCAGCTTGCGCTCATTCTGAATCCCCGACGGTAAGACCTCTGACGGGCTAGAGGATGTCTCATGGCTGTATAGTACTTGTAAAGCGAGAACGTGCCGAGGTCATGAGCAACGGCAGCTAGGGCTAGGCCATTGAAAGATAAGTGGTCAGTGTTTGATTGGTACTGACTGGATTTCATTCTATTGGCGAGTCGTGCTTGAGATTCCGCACGGCACGCCGAGGACTACGGAGCGGGAGTCATACCCATGAAATTAGGTTCCGTGATGAGCAACGAAACGCAGGCGGAGAGAGGTCACAGAAACTAGAGACAATGCCCATCATGGTAGCTTCGTGGTCGTAAGTATGGGACATGGCGTCATGAAGAAAACGTTCGGCATCGCCAAGGTTCTCCTCTGTGGTAGCCTGTAGGGCCAGTCGGATAGCCCGCTGGCAGACTCACGGTGCGCGCAGAAAGGCGCCCGTCAGGTGTAGCCTGCCCAGTTTTATTTGTAGGTTGCAAGATATTCGCAATCGAACTGAAGGATGTCAGGCACGCGCATCAGGCGTGCAGGGTGCTCTCGTACGCGAATTCATTGTTCATGTATCCTTCCAGGATGCCCAGAGCGATGCAGAGCGCACGCAGGACGTAGGGTCGAGCGGGTGGTCGCTGCTGACCCGCCTGTGGGCGGGACAATGCGTACGGCGACATGAGGAGGTCTCGTTTAGATACTAGCACAGACTCTAAGACTGCGGTCCATCCTACCGTAATACATTCTCTAACGCTACCGCGAGCGCGGGGTGTCTATCTATGTCTCGCTTCACGCGAGGTCTACTGTTATACAGCGTACACTGAGGAACGGCCTACTAGCAGGAAATCGCTACTACCTCTACACCTTTTGTAAGAAAAGCCAGGAAATACAGGACTTTCTAGAATAAGGGGAGCTTGAGAATAGCGTACAGGCTGTAGCCATCAGCTGTCCGTGAGGGACGATTATGTAATCTGCTATCTGCCATATTCGAAACTTCGAATATGCGGCGTTTATTGATGAG
The DNA here is from genome assembly GCF_002117355.1 of Postia placenta MAD-698-R-SB12. Lineage (NCBI taxonomy): Eukaryota > Fungi > Basidiomycota > Agaricomycetes > Polyporales > Adustoporiaceae > Rhodonia > Rhodonia placenta. The sequence continues at coordinate 1,320,966 of NW_020169842.1, read as the reverse complement.
TTTCTTTCGATATTCGGAAGCCGGATGTCCTCCTTTTATTTCCTGCACCTCGTTGGTACTCCGGACAACATTCGGAGAGTGAATCCTTTGTTCACTCCAATGTAGGCAACTTTTCCAAGAAAGATACGTCACGCGCGCATCATTGAACTGAACAGTAAGCGTACTTTCCCATTTTCAAATCTACAGGCGCAGCATCTCCGGCGGCCGCAATGTAGGAAGTGGTCCACGAATCTCCGGTGGTATGCGCTAGCGGTGGCCAGATCCATTGCCAAGACGCGCGGTAACAAGGTCGGTGCTGCAACATTGTAGCCGCCTTCATGGGCTATGTGATTCATGTGATTCATGTTCATGTGGTAGTAGTCCCATGAAGGGCGGACAAAGTCTATCTTGCTCCAAACTACGCTATCCGTATCTGGCGTAATGAGTGCGACTGGCAAGTACGCAAATTGAACTCTCAACAATACTAACCTATATAAGGTTTGCGCAAATATATGGTGGCTCGAGCTGACAATCAATATACAGAATGACTATGAGCATTCGGAAACACTTCCATTTACGACGCTTCACAACTGCTTTTGTATGTAAATTAGGATCTCCGTGCGCTGCCCGCCTCCTTGATCGATGACAATGTCCCATGCTTCGGGTGCCACTGGTATGGCGGCGAGGTGCGTCCTGTGCGCAGCGTTATAGGGGTATACACTCAGACGTTTTGCTGCTCGATACGTCGTCACCCGTTCCTACAGAACCGCCAGCATCTGCCTCACTGTAAGTAATTCTCGAGGGGGGTCCCTCATAACCAGTGCGGCATTGTGCTGGATGATACCACAGCTGCCGGGGTCACCCGTCATTTGAAGGAGCATCATTTTGCGGATGGTCTCTGGAGTAACAGGGCGCGGGGCGACTGCCAATGGCAAGATAACAACGGTACTCAATGCAACAAGACTCTGCTCCACCAGAATTTTGGCAAGCACATCGCTACAGTGCACCTACGCTCGCTACGGCATCAATGTCCAGATTGTGGCGCAATACTTTCTCGAAGCGACGCTCTACGCCGTCATATTCGCTTTGGAAATTGCCATCTGGATGCATAAAGCAGTGATGGCACACTTGTTGCTGGTCGATGGTAAGTGCAGCCGCTGTCCCATCTAACTTTTGATGACTTCTTTCTGCAGATGTCTGACGCAGTTCTTAATGCGAAAAGAATTCTCCATCCATCGCTCATGTTGCTGGACTATAGACTTATTCAAGTATGCGTATCCCTATCGCACGGATATTTGTGTTCGGCTGCGATATGCTATATCATGCCTACGTACCCCTCGCCCTTTTTAAAGACATTCATCATGCCATCTGCATTGTTCTAGATCGGATTCAAATTACTTATACATACCTCCTATGTAATACTGCTACATAATCATGTGTCTTCGTTCTCGTGCTTCACAATCTTTCGACGGCATGTCCAGCAGCTTGCTACAGACACAGGAGCACTGAATGATCTTAAGTGCATAAACTACGGCTTATATTTATTCTTCGTCTATGGGCCAGATTTTCGTGCGTTGAAGAAACGCTCAAACGCGTGTCACTAAACGTGAACACGTGACCGCGTCTGTTGATTCCGCGCCACGACTGGTCCATGTTTGCGATTTTTGCGACCGAACAGTAAGTTGGACTCTGTAGATTCAACGTCGTTGTGGTCAGCGCCATAAGCGTCCGGGAATGTAACAATCTTCTCGGATCATGCGCGTTTGTAGCTGATAGAATTAATCCACGGCGAGCTTGAGCCTTGTGCTTCTGTGTGAATCCTTGATGATCAGGTGGAGGACAGCATACAGGATCTCACACGCGGTCAAAGTACGTTAGTTAGGCAAATGCATTGATCTCCGATATAGTGTCCTCAACTTGCTTTCCCCGGAGACGATGGGTTGTGCGTAAGGACTACGAGAGGAGGATCGAGATACAGCGCGAGGAACGCGGCGCCAGGAGTCGAAGGTCCTTGGTAGAGGAATAAAGTAGTGCATGGAATTACCAATGGAACATCGAACTTCGAGTGATCGGGTCGAAAGCGCGAGAGAGAGGAAAATGTATTAAAATTACTAGCGTAGACTCTGCGAGCAATTCCGAGCGAATCCTCGCAGCTTAAGTGCATGAACGACAATGCTGTGCTACGGTACGTGCACTAAGCAGCCAGTTCGCAGCAGCACTGCGTTCCTATACACAATACTTCCGCCGTGTTGTTACTCATCTTCTGCACGGATACTTGATCAGCGCGAGCATGACCGAGCTATTGCAGGCCCGACGGCGGTCGACGCGCCGCGACGATCCTGGCACTGCTGTAAAGCCGTCATCGCTGTGCGCGACCAACTTATTCCCTTGTGGCGAAGTTCCTGCCTATCGCCTCCCCAAACATGTTTCAGCCAAGTATACAATGAATCCACATTAACTTCCCAGCTTGTGTTTCATTGACCCCCGAAACCATGACAGATGTTTCCGTTGTGTCCGCCAGATTATGCAATGATCCTTACTGCAGTCAAAGGTCGATGTTTTGGTGCATGCAACGCCGTGCGCTCTCGTACTAGCAAATTCCTTTGGCCTAGAGCTTCATGATCACCAGACGGATCGCCGGGACTGAGGCCGATCTAAGACCCCACCGCTGTTGACGCGGACGTTAGACATTGAAACCTGGGATTGTGGCGAGCACATGCAATCGTATTTGGCATTGTTTGTAATACTTTGCGCGCGCCACGACTGGCAATCGACCTTGGCGCTTTTGGATTTCATAATTGAAAGTGTGGGTATCCTGGCTACAGCGTCCTACGACAATATTCGTATATTGCTCTGCAGGAAGAATATGTTCAAGTAGAATTCTCCGAAAAGACACTGAGAATAGAATTTTCTTTTTCTTGTGCATAAGGTGAAACCATGCACGTCAGCAAGGTGTTCCGAGACAATGAAAACAGAGATCAAAATTTTTACTCTAAAAGGGATATTGAATGGTGCTGAAAGAGCACGTCAAGTCACGTCTAATAAAGAACAAAATACGGAAATCACAAACAGGGCATCTGCAGCCCAGGAAATAATTAGGACTGTATCAATTTCTAATTTACATTTCATAGTTGCAATGAATACAGGTCGCAAAAAAATGAGTGCTCATATTGACATGAATGCGCACACAAAGAGATTAATTGGTGTCGACGCGCGGGGGTGAAATGTCTTATTTCCATTTGGGGGGCAGGGCATCCGTGTGCGGCGCGAATCGCGTCAAGGCACATCGCAGCAAGGAACACTAGATTGCATGAGTACGGAGAAGTATCCATGTATCTATGACTGTATAATTTGGACATTCTTGTATATTGATAATGCTGTAGCTGCGGAGAACGTATATGATGAAGCTGCGACGCGGCAAGCTGCAAGACAGCTTGCCCAGATCTTGAGCCCGATCCTGATTACTAACCGATCACCGTCTCGTGCCCAGACCCACCGCATCCGCATCCCACCACCGCATCCGCATCCCACCACCGCATCCGCATCCCACCACCGCGAGTCTGGGGCAGTTCAGTAGGCGCACCGCCCTTCCGTTTAGCGCCCGTTTAGCGCCGCCCGTGTAACGGTCACAGATCTTGATACCGCATCATTCCGTTGATATACCGAGCCTATTTAGGCAACTACTCCTAGCAACTTTCGCGCGCGCACCTGTTCTTCAGTGCTGCGAGCGTTGTGCAACAGAATGTATATGCACACTGTATATGTTTATTAATTCTTGTATTTGAATTCAATTGTAAAAACATTCCTTGAACCCCTCAACCATAAATGCATCAGGCCATTGCTGAGCTGTGAACAGTCGTCTTATGTTGCTTTTAAATCTGCTGTGTAGTCTTCTGCCTCTTATAGTATACATTGGCATGGTTCATATTCGGTCAATTGGTAACAGTGAAGTACAGGCGGGCAGGTGCGCGCGCGAAAGTTGCTAGGAGTAATTGCCTAAATAGGCTCGGTATGGAATGATGCGGTATCAAGATCTGTGACTGTTGAACGGGCGCTAAACGGAAGGGCGGTGCGCCTACTGAACTGCCCCAGACTCGCGGTCGTGGGGTGCGGATACGGTGGGTCTGGGCACGAGACCAACCGATCAATTTCTCAGGGAGGGATTGCCCGTCCCCATGGACCCATGGACAGTAAGTTGGAGTCGACAGATTCACCATTGTCATGGTCAATAAGTGGCCCGCAGCCTACCCATCTTCTCCTATCGTGCGTATTTGTGACTAATGGGCTTAAACCCAAGGTGCGCTTGTGCTTGTGCTTGAGTCCTCAATGATCTGATAGAGGTCATTATAGTACAGGTTCACACACGCGCTCAAAGAGCGAGAGCTAGAAGAACGCTATTGGTCTTTGCCATTTCTTCTATAGAAGATAGATCCTAGAGATCGACCTCATTTTGCTTTCCCCAGAGACGACTGCCATCGTTGTCCACGACCAGCCTATGCTTGTACCCGTGGCGAAGTCCCTATGTATCGCCTCCCCAAACATGTTTCAGCTAAGTGTACAATGGGTCTACATTAGATTCTGGGCTCGTGTTTCACTGAAAGAATTATCAAGACACTCCAAATTACCACAGATGTCCCCGTCGTGTCCATCTGCCGTGTCATTCGGCATCAGGACGTTTCTCGACTATAGAACTCCATGGTTACCTGACGGATCACAGGGACTGGGGTCCAAGACTGCACCGCTGCTGGGAGCACCTTTCGGTATAGCCGAGTTCTTTTGTTCGCCGGATGATAGATACAAGGGAGAAAAGACCGTTCCGTGACACCGTGGTTCTCTAATATTGTCCATTGTTGTAGGTTCAGGGCCGTTCAAGAAGTTTATTTGAAACAAGCGGCCTAGGCAATACTGGCGCTGGAACCATGCAAGTGGCTGAGAGCGCTCTCATGGATATCCTCAGATTATCCCATGATAACCGCCCCTCTGCGGTCAGTAACATATTCTCACCGCCTCTGGATTTATTGCAGCAGATGAATCAGGTGTTAGCACAGCGTGACTCTCCCGCACTCCTGTTCGTTCGAATTTTGACCATCAACATAATGGCCGAATTCTTCCACACATTTTGCATTATACAAGAGTAAAGGAAGCAGCAGACGAAGTATACGGGGATTAATTGCCGTGTCCTATGGTCCTCCGGGTCAAATATGCGCCTGTGATACACAACCTTTGAATGACCTGTCGAGCGCCCATCAGTCCAATTGCCCAAGCGTGATCCACGCCCTACATCCTTCTAGATCTATCTGCCACTGGTTTCAATCGCATCTCATAGCCAATCCCCAGGTACGTTCGCATACACAGTGGTAACGCGATTGACGCACATTGATCAGTGATCAGTGGGATCTGTAAATATCACACCGCCTTGTCTAATATAGATGTCATGCGTCCCGCAGCGGTTAAAATGTGCACCACACCGAAAAAAATCAGAATCACTCGATTTCGGAAGATAACTAAGTTAAGGCAGGAACGGATCATAGCAAATAGCAGTTAAAACAGTGAAATCATAAAGGCGCTATAATGTGTGTCGATGGGAAATGCCCTGGTTGTACGTACTCCTTGCTCATTCATATCATTCTCAAGCGAGTGCATGTCCAACTACTGTTCCCAGGGGTAGAGAAATATCAACGTCTGGATAGGACCAAGTTGTGGTAATCCGTACCTAATGGGGCGTCCATATTCAGCCCGCGGGAGCAGCGTTACCAGCCGCAGAGCAATAGGAATGAATGTGTCGCGAAAGCGCATCGCTCCTGGCGAAAACCTCGCCGCAGTACGGGCACTCGCGCTGCATAACAAGTAGGTGGACCGCAGCTACGTGTTTGCCGAGGTTGCCACAATACATCTCAGAGGCACAGGTGCCGTCGTCGGTCTGCCATTGGCAGGTGGCGCGATCTCGCGGGTGCCAGTTGGCGAAATGGTACGTCTTCAGATGCTTGTTGATCCCGGCGGCGCTGATGTCGTCCAAGGAAACGTTGCAGGGCGTATGACCCCAGCAGCATTGAACATTAGTCGAGGACATGATGAGGTGAACGATGAACGTTTGTCTGTCCGGTGAGGAAACTTATTTAGTGGGATACAGTCCGAGGAAATGAGCACTCCACTCACCGGTGGACTTGGGAGAGGATGTTGCTCGGTTGTTGTCTGAAGGAGGAGGTAGGACTGCCTTCTCTTTATACCAGTCCCCGATGTTCAGAGCTCTTGTCAAGCGGCAAAATTCACCTTGTCAACGACGGCAACATACCTGGATATCCAGACGCATGGCAGCGCCATGTAAGCGAGTGGTGGACGAAGTGATGGCAGCAGTACAGACCGGAAATATGACCTCGGAGTTTCAGTCTTCAAATTTTACGTTCTTCAAAGCGCCAGAATAGGTATCATGAATTATGTGATATGGCGTAAATATATACTGATGAACGGGCTAGACACCAAGAAGGGACGATGCGTCTAATCGGTGTTGCATGGATGTGCATCACTTGCGATTGGGAGCAGACGGGCGTGGCAACGGTGAGTCTTTGGGACAGTTGTCGGACTTAACCGGTGCCATATTGCTAATATTCCGGGCCAACTATTGAAGATATCTCACAATTTATGTGCGACAGCTGCTCGCACGACGCACAGCCGCGGACGCTTACAGCGCATCCTTGATACTTGACAGCAACAACGAATGCCTCATGGATTACTAGACGTTTAAGGTTGGTTTGCATTCGGCAGATTTCACATACGTCTACACGAACGCGTCGCTCGTGTTCATGTCTGAAGCTCGGCGCCCAAGCAAATCGACTAGGGTTTTGAAATAAGTACCCTCATGACCGCTTACGGAAACGCGGCGCTTAAGAATAACCAACGTGCTCTCGGCGTTTGATTGTGTCTCAGGTAAGATGGCGCCCATCGCCCTGCTTTGACAACGCAAGCGTCATCACAACCATCGCCTGACGGTGTAGCATTGTGATATACAAAAATGCCGGGACATCGCCGAACACTGTCAAGAACCCTGTCTCATTGTCTCATGTTGCAGCATCACCGCCAGTGAAAAAATTGGACCATTTTCGCTGTCAGAGTGTTTTACAAGTAATCTCATGACTGGGATTATATCTCAAACTTGCGATTGGGAAAATACCACTAATCGCGTATGACAATGCAGCCTCGCTTTGATATGTCATGGCATGTTTGCGCACAGACAGCCATATAACACGACCCCTGCTGACGCCGGTGGAAGGCCCATCAGGTCGCGCGCATGTCTTCTTTACTCTCGACTCGAGAGCTCAGCACAGTATCAGTAGTGGATTAATTGAAGGCATCCTCTGCGGTACCCTTGCCTTGCTTGTACGTTACGCTGAGACGCGGAACTCTCAAGCACAACGCATGCTTTCCATGCTAGAGCTCCACAACCTCCCGTCTCTCGGCCATCGCCGAGGAGCTTGAACCAGCGTTTCTGTGAGGAGGTATGAGCATCGATAGCGGCATGGTTATGAGCCCGATCTGTAGTTACCCCACACTCGCGTTCAAAATCACCACACTGGTCCGATGTGATTGACAAAGGCGGTGACGGATTTAGGCGTCTCTTGAGCTTGACGCTCGTCGGAGGGTATCATCATGCATACAGGTAGAGCCTTGCACCACGAACTTGCAGGTGTATAGTGCTTATGGGAGCGGGCGGTCTTCTCCCGCCCGCGCGCTTAGTAGCAATCGGAGTGCAACCTACAGTGCTCATGCATCACACAGCTATGTGCTGGCGACGCGCCAGTAGCGACGACGTTGCGGCGGAATGTGCCTCTGCCGAGCCGTTTCTATCGGACAAATGTCGCCTTTGACAGGTTCTGCCTGCGTGGAGGGCCGAGATGCTGCCGACAGGATCTTCGCCCAGGCAGCGAAGGTGAAAGTGATGGCTTCAACAATTCATCGGGGATTTCCCACAGGGCGACTGAGAAGAGGTGACGATCTCACCATTAATCATTCCGGGATAACAGCGGTGGCGGTACTCACTGGAGGCTACTTCGATTGATAAATCGATCGTGAGACGTAGCGGAGGAAGTGATATCGAAGACCTCAGGCGAAGCCTTCGCAGATACCTCTGCATGGCGATGTCCTAATTTGGACCACATGCGTCTAGACACAATCCAAGTGCGTTGACGAGCGGCTTGTAATGCTTATGTTCATAAGAAAGGGCATTGTACTGTGATCGTTGGACTAACTTGATCTTCCCGTCGCACATATGTGGAGTGAGCAATTGTCATTACAACATACGCGCGCGCGAAATCCTATTTCGAGCTCAAGTATGCTCATACTTCTGGCAGCTGGCCTGCCGGTACGTGTTGGTGTCCCTCTAAGCGCAGCGTAATTGATGCCGCAATGCCAACCACTGACCTTTGAAGGCTGTTGGCTCACAAGCATATAGGCGCGTATCCGTCAGGACCATTCCAGTCGCCGAAGGGGGCCACGGGCCCTGCAAATAGACACTATCTCCGTTGGACTACGGATTTGCGCGCGCACCGATAATGCCTTTCCAACAAGACGCACCTTCAGGTCCTCCCGATGATCAGCAAGCCGGTTATATGTGCGCTTCCTCCTGCGGCTTCGAGGCTGCAAAATTCACTGGATGAATGCGACATCGATGTTGAAGAGAAGATAGCAAACGAGTGAACCCAGTGTCGGCTGACCGCTGTCAGTAGTGGTTGGTAAAGGTCGGTAGAGATTTCCCCCGAGGTACCGATATTGCAAAGGCGGATGCCACCTTCAGATCGTACAGCTTCCCTGGTCGGGTGTGTCAGTCGCCGCTGAAGAATTGCAAAGCAGTGCGTGGTGAAACAAATCAGCTAGCAACGTACGCAGCCTTGGGCGCCCCGTACACGTCGCATCGTATGTTCTCATGCCTCGGGGAGCGACGGAGTGTCCTGAGCTTATAAAGTCCTGAAAAGGCAACAAGATGCCCCGCTAGCCTGCAACGCTGCCACAACGATGCACGACGGACGGCTCCTCAACGCTTACGGCTAATGCATTCTGATTCGCTTCATTGAGGTATTGACGTATAATCTGACTGTTGACTTGTCACTTAGGCGTACAGCATTATCAGCACTACCATAAATTCAGCAAGACGATCCGTAGTACAACTAGGGAAACTACACCTCTGGCCACACCGCCGGAACCACCCACACTGTCCGCTTTTGACCCAAGCGCATTGGTCATACGCTACTGCCAGCCATCTCCGGAGTTGCGTACAAGAATGCGAGCGTTGTTCACAAACGCTCGGATGAGCTCGTCAAATGCGCCCCGCTCGCTCTCAGATACGTTAGGATCACCCCGCTTAGCTGCGGTCGAGAGGAGGTATTCTGGGCGTGCAAGCTCTACCTCCAGTTCATGCAGGACTTCAGGCTACACATTAACAGAAGATCAGCGGCTAGTTGACAATCCATAAACATACGGGAACCTTTGACGACGCGCCGAAGGTCGACGTGACTTGCGTCAAGTCAACAATGAATTCCTCGTGTGTGTAGCTCATCCGGTCCTTTTTTCGGGTATGTGTCGCCGTTCCTATGGGCTGTGGAACTGCCGCAGACTCAGTATATATGGGGCTGCCGAGAGTCTGTGCATACTGACCAGGAATTTCGACATTGACGCTGATACGCCAGTCTGCTGCGCGTTTGGGGCTGTAGATGTCTAGGCTTCCAAGGCGGACTTTCTGCACGCATGCCTGTACCGCGCCCGACTTCTCATCTCGCGTGACACGAACCTTTTCGCCTCGGCCATCTGGTGCGGCGTAAAACGAATCGACGAGGTGAAGATGGGCATAGTTCATCTCAGATGGGGTGGAAGATGTTGTCTTCAGGTTGTTCAACAATGTGTTGAAATGTTTATGCTGGATCTGCAGAGTCCATGATCCAATTGGGATAATGTGGAGAAACATAAGCGGAATGATCGTACTGGAGACATGTTTGATTCGAAGCGACAGTCAACTGAATTTGGCATGATAACTATGCATAAAGCAGTGACAAAAGGGTGTATTGCAGCGAGGTAAGAAAAGTGAAACATGAGAAGACTACGTGTAGTGAACGAAGCGTACGCACTCGTCTCGACCAGCACTGGCAGGCTCAGGCGCTGCCCACTCACTTTGTCCCGCAGAACACCGACTTTTGCCTCAACCTCAACCCCGTTCGCGCCCTCGGGGCGTTGGCCAATCATGTGGTGTATGAAGTCGGCGACTTCACGAATAAATTCGTCCAGGGGCTCGACACCGAGTATAGACAACGACAATGGTGGGAGATTCGAGGGGCTACGTCCAGAGCCGTTGGAACTGCCGTTATTCATGCTAGGACCGCGGTGGCTGGAAGATGAGGATGGTGGTGCAGGTGGCGGAGTATGGCGGGCGCGCTTTGTCGGACGTTGATACTCGTGGTCTCTGCTGTCCATAAGCTATCCTGTTGCAATAAGAGCCTGTAACCGAATCGCAAGTTTTAGCGAGGACAACTGACTTAGCGAGAGGCAAGCAGGATGGTAGTTAGCAGCAAGGCGCGTATACCAGATGCGGTCACGGGCCTCGCGCGGATGAACGCGAGCGTCAGCTGGGCGTCTCCGAGGGCGTCTTCAATCTGACCGCTGCTGCCGCTGCCGTGATGGGCCCTTGACCTCGGACAATCATCTTGACGACATTCTACCCTGCAATGCTGCGAGCAGCGCGTATCTGTCCTCGTCTTGCTCGACACCACGCGCAATGGCGTAGTGTAACCACCTCGTCGTCTATCCAGACACCACACGGGCACCTGCCCTCCACTCAGTCGCCCATCATCTCGGAACTCAAGTTCTTCAACTCAGTCACAGGGGACGGCACGCAAATTCCTACTTACAGGGTCCTTGATGGGGGTGGGAAGCCAATTGAGGGTGCTCAGGTGCCAGAGGTACGTACATTGCATATCGCAGCAACCACCTGCTGATATTTGGTCGAGCAGCTCGATGAGGCAGTGGCAAGAAGAATGTAAGCTCACTAAGGCCGTAAAGGTTATGTACCGCTTATGAAGCTTAGGTATGAGCAAATGGTCCAATTGCCGACTATTGACAATCTCATGTACCAAGTACAACGACAAGGCAAAATCCCCTTCTACGTATGGCTCTAAACCACTTCTCCATGGCCCTCGTCCTGATATTTGCCTTCAGATGACACATGTGAGCTGATGGCCATCTGGGAGTCTCATCCGCGTTCAAATGACTTTGATTAGTACGGAGAGGAAGCTACGCTCATTGGCTCAGCAGCTGCTCTGGCACTGGATGACGAGTAAGTTTGCATATCTGTATCTGCCACGCTTGACAGCTGAAAGAACTTGTCTCCGAGAGTGCTTGGTAAGCTGTCAATGATAGCAAGTATTGGGATAGCGCCATGACCGCCTGCAGCGCAGTATCGTGAATTAGGCATTCTTTTATGGCGCGACTGGCCCATAGATGCGCTCATGAATTCGTGTTTTGGAAATTGTGAGGACATTGCTTCCAAGGGGAAGCAGATGCCTATGGTACGCTCTCTAGGCGCCCTATCATTGCATATTGTAACATTGTCGATTGCTAGCATATCGGCTCTGCCGCTCATCACTTCCATATGATCTCGTCGCCATTAGCGACTCAAATTCCCCAGGCAGCAGGGGTTGGCTTCGCCCTCAAGCGCGATCCGGCACGACGAGGCAAGAACTGCGCCGTGGTGTACTTCGGCGAAGGTGCGGCATCCGAGGGCGACTTCCATGCCGGTATGATGTTTGGTAAGCCCGTCATTCAGTCTTAATCTCACGCGTCTGAGCTGCGGACACCTCCTGAATACTGACATCTTGATGGTATAGCATCTACGATCCCCTCGCCAACACTTTTCATCGCGCGCAACAACGGCTTTGCGATCTCGACTCCGGCCTCGGAACAATATTATGGTGACGGCATCGCGGCGCGCGGGCCGGGGTACGGCGTGCATACCATCAGAGTGGACGGAAATGACGTCCTGGCTATGTACAATGCGACCAAGGAGGCACGCAGGCTTTGTATTGAAGAGGGCCGTGGCGTACTCCTTGAGGCCATGTCCTACCGGTGAGCACCGTTATGGGCATGTAAAAACATCCGTCGCCAAATTGAATTAACAGTGTCGGGCACCACTCGACCTCGGACGACTCCTTTGCCTATCGCGGGCGACAAGAGGTTGAAGACCGAAAGCGGCTCGATAATCCGCTCTCACGCTTCCGCCTCTTCCTTGAGTCGCGTGGCTGGTGGAGTGCCTCAGACGAAGAGGAGCTCCGTTCACGATTAAAGAAAGACGTGCTCGCAGCGTACAGGCGTGCGGAGACGTTGCCTCGGCCGCCTGTGAGCGAGATGTTTGACACGGTGTATGGCGGCGAGGAACCGTGGACAATCGTGAGTGCGCTATCATAGACCTGAAGATTTCGATCATGATTGTGGCGCTGCAGACAGAGAACAGGGAGGAGCTGAAGAGGCTCCTCAAGAAGTACGGGCAGACATGGGGACCGTGGCAGGCTGAATTGCAGAAGCACAAAGGGGCGGGCCAGGATCTCATGGGATCGTGAGCTAAGCGAGATCCGCATCAAGGCACGTCTGTTGGCTGCCTGCGCTGCGCGTTGATTGTACTAGTGGGAGATAGATCTGTGGCGTACTTCTGTGACACTGCAGGACGGTATCCGATGTCATGTATGGTTTGGAGGTATGGAAGGAAGAACCATGCGTGATCGCCGTGTCGCATGTCTTGATCCATCGTCTGCTGCGTCGCGATGATGAATAGCTCGCGTTGTCTGTTCCTTGGCCTGTCCCATTTAATCCTTCAGGTGTCTTGTCTGCGCGCGGTGATTGGGGATCCATGTAGCCGGAAAATCTTTTTCTTCTGAGATTGTCCGTTGTGGGCTGACAGTCTCCATTATGGTTCTGACTACTCGGCTCGCACTAAGGTTATTTTCCGCAGACGTCTGGACTGGTCACTGCACTTGACGTGGATTTGGTGTGTTACTACTCATTAGTCTCCGATGGCCAATACAAACAGCTATTCGCATCATGAGCATGCGATTCTATTCGGCTGACACTCAGCAATGTATCGCTAGCATCGAACCTAGGAACAATCACTCTCTCTCAGCATACACCCAGCGGCTAGTTCTCCACCCCAAGACGGACTTTAGTTTGTCGAGATCGGTCCCGCGCTGACTGCCGTGAGCGCTCACACGCAGTCCGCGAAGGTTATCAGATTGATTGTTCCCACGAAGCGGGCCCTCGAGAGTTCGCAGAAATACACTGCCTTCTCGTGAGAGAACGAGCAGGCCAGCTTCGCAATGTGATTCCTCTATAGACAGCTGGACGCGGAGATATGCTCGAGCTGCGGTGTCTCGCCAGGTTCCTGGCGGACGATGGCACGCCGTCCATCCGACACTGGGCCACATGGCTTCCTGTGATGTGTTGGCTGCCGTTAATTCCTGAATTCCAAATCGTGTCGCGGATCGACGCCCGTACCTTCATTCATGAATGGACGCGGAGGAGCTCGATGGACACACGGTGTCTCCAGATTCGGCAAATGTGTCCGATGTTCCCGAGCCAGGACACTGCATGCGTCAACGGCGTCTCCCAATTTGATTTGCTCAAGGAATGAATAATGTGTATGTGTCAGGATGGTACGTGCCTGAGCCGGGATGCGGGCATGGGCGGACTGGCGATGGGATACACTCCTATGCCACGGGAGCTTGCACGACAGGTTAGCCCGAGACAGACAGCTCGCTGGCCTGACCTGGCCAGTAGACTCTGCTATAGGCACCCGGAGTCCCGGAGACGCGAACTCTGATGTGCAAGACGTTACGATACGTACAAGAATATAATACTGCGCGGCCGGGAGTCAAACCTCACCGAGATCCCGGACGACTGATGCAACACGACGCGCTGCAGGACTTTGCCCGCGATCGGCTGACCCACCCAAATGAACGCTGACGCGCTGCAGTATATGATATCGCCCGCGATCGGCTGACCAACCTAAATGAACGTCGCCCGGTCCAGGGTGGCGCTTCTCATCAACCAACGAAGCCACGAGATGTGTCAGTTCATATCCGCTGCACTAGCCGCGCAACCGCGGGGTCTACGGCGTCTGAACCGTGTCGGGGCGCGATCTGACGGCCACGCCAAATGATGGAGATCCTGAATCGCAACCCAGCAAGTAAGCTTCGCAGGTCATACAGGAGGGCGACACAACCTCCGATTCTGCACGGAGGACAACAGCGCGTTGGCCGCCTGCCGCACAAAACGCGCAGCCCCAGGCGAAGAAGACGTCCCGTGCGTCGCCATACCTGCCGCAACGCCAATTCCCCCCGCCCCAGAACGCCGGAGAATAAGAACTCCACAATGAGACCGCGGGGCCATGCTCATGGCCAGGATGCCGAGATCCATGCGCAATGGCAACGGCATGTTTCGAGCTCGGATGCCCGGGCAGCGGAACACATCCCAAGCGAGGTCATCGTCATCATCACTGTAGCCACGGGCTTCCCAGATTCCCGTCGGACCGGCGTGAGTCCAGTACGCACGCTCGCACAGCCCGACGGAGACTCCATAGAAGCCGCACACGGCACCACCAAGTGAACGTCGACCACGCACGCGCGCACGCCAGCAGCAGCAGCAGCAGCAGCAGCGTTGCCATGGCGTGTGCGGAAGGCCGGCGGCGCCACAGATACAGACACAGCGCGCGTCGCGCCACTCGCCACTCTGCGTGGCTGCTGCTGCTGCGTGTGTCTTTCGCGTCCTGGTCCTCGTCCTGGTCCCGCGCAGAGGGCGCCGCGGCGTGCGTGCGCCCGTCCGCCCGGAGGAGAACCGCGCGGTGCGTGCGACGGCCGACGGTGCCGCGGCTTGGTACGCCCGCCCCCCTCCCCAAGCGGGGCTGGACGCCGTCGAGGTAGATCCTATTCCTGTCGACGCCGCGACGTTAGCTTCATTCTCCGATACCCAGCTACGGAGGCTTCGTCGAGAGGAGCCAGCCCGGACGGGCCGAGAAGCACGTTGGGGGCCAGGAAAGAGGGGGGGGGAGGACGGAGTCTGTGGTTGTGAAGGTTACGGCAACAGCATCTCGTCGCTCCCCCTTAGCCCCTTGGGCACTGAGAACCTTCCTCCGTGGACCCTTGGTGAGCGCAACGCGCAGAGACGAAGCAGAAGCAGAAGCAGAAGCAGAAGCAAAGACGAAGCAGAAGTGGATGCAGACGCAGAAGTGCAGCTGGCGCGCAGGGCGAGCTCAGTGCGCCGAGAGGCCGGCGGGACCCTCCCGGTCAAGGCAGCCGCCCGCCGCCCCCGCCCACCGCGGACCCTTACCTTCCCTTTCCCTTGCCCCTTTCCCCCGCATGTCATCGTCAGCGCCGGGGGTCCCCGATGTACTACAGCCCCGCTGCTATGCGCGACCCAGCGGCTCTGGGAGCAGACGCAGAAAGGAGGAGAGGAGACCAGCGGAACCTTGGTCCACATGCGCGCAGGACGCCTGGCCAGCCGATGCGGGGCAGGCAGTCATATCAGCGTCCCGACGCGAGCCCTCCCTCGGACGAGGCCGCCAGACTCGCACCCTGTGCACATATATGTATATACACACACACCATGTATGCCATGACAGGGTCCAAGCCTATCACCACCGCCAAGCACGGAGCCGCCTGGCGTCTGGGGTCTGGGGTCTGGGGTCTGGGCGAGGCTCGGACACTAGCACCGGCACCACCCCCGCGCATGTGGCCATCTGCATGAGCGGCGACGCCTCCGCCGAACGGGTCGCGATGGGCTGGCGTCCGATGGCTGACGTTGGCTCCTGCGCACGCGCCCGATCGCGCAGGGGGCCGGCCAACTGCGTGGTCATCAACCAAGCGCGAAACGCAGCGATGGTGGCCCAGCGGTGGAGTATGCACGGTTATGCCCACTGCCTTGCCCCCTGCGGACCCGCGCACGGAGCCGACGCGGACGTGCAGCTGCACCCCACACGGAGAGATGTGTGGCGTCGCGGAGGACCCCGCGTGCGAACTCAGACGCAGCCATGTCAGCAGCGCGATTTCGCAGTCGCATGGGCCGACTCATGGCCGGGAGCTCCAGACGCAGGGTGACCCATGCTGGCGCTGTGGATGGTTCGGCGAGTACAGTCAAGGAAGGTGCAGGCTCGGAGACGGGCCGCGGTGTGTCGATGGCGGCTGTTGCCGGGGCACTAGGGCGCGGGGAGGACGGGCGTGGCACACCGAGCGAGTGGAACACGCATCGTGCAGTGCTACGCAGAGTTATTTCGGGCGGGCGTTTGGAGAGGCGTCGAGGTGAGTAGGCTAGTAGAGGATGACATGTGTGTCGCCAGATCGAATGAAAGCCGGGCGTCGACACGGTGAACGTGTCACATTGAATGGGCATTAACGATGCGCATTTCATTGACGGGACGGGTTGGCCGGGGGATCGGCGCGATCGTGTAAGAGCGGGCAGGGTCGCCAGGCACGGGTGCGCAACGCCCACGCTAATGACATAGTGGTGGCCATATGGACGGAGCAGGAGAGTTTGGGGGTGGCATGTGAGCGCGGGTGACGCGTGCTAGCCATATATACAAGCAAAGGACGAGCATGGATGGTGGATCAGAAGGGCGGAGGCGCGCGCGGGGGCGGAGGGAAGCGCGCAGGGAAGGCGAGGGGCCACGATCGCCGCGGATGATGGCAAGCGGGGCGGCGATCGCAGGGGTGGCGGGCGTGAAACACGTTCTGTGACGTGGGCGCGGTGGGCTGGGGGCAGGCCCAAGAAAGGCGGGACGCTTCCTCGTCCTGGCATGTGGCGCGTCTGGCGGGCGCCTGCGCGTCCACGTCAGGTGCGTGTTCTGTCATCGCGATCGGGCGCGGCGAGAGGTGAGGGCGCACGGCGGGATTTCGTTGTGCGCTGCGGCAGAGCATGCGCAAAGGCATGCGCATGGCGAGGGCACAAAGGGAGAGTGCGGCGCAAAAGAGGGGACAGTGAGGGAGGGAAGCGAAGAGGGCAGGAGGGATGGCCGCGGATCTGGAAAGCGAGGATGGATCGGAGAGGAGGGTTGCCCCGGTGAGCGGGCGGCTGAGTGGGCCGAGGATAAGAGGGTTCCTGTCGGCCGCCTTCCCTCGTTATGACTGCCCACGCCCACGCCCACGCTCGCGATGGCCCTCGCCCCCAGCCGCGTCGTCGCGTCTTCCCGCCGTCCATGACGTCCATCCACGAGCTCCCCGTCGAGCTGCTCCTCCGCATCTTCGAGTTCGGCATGCTCGACGCCCGCCCCGCCATGTCCTCCACCTCTCCCTTCCCCGCAGAGCCCCCCTTCGAGGTCCTCGTCTCCCACGTCTGCCCCCACTGGCGCGCCATCGCCCTCCACGCCCCCGCCCTCTGGACACACATCGCCATCGCCATCGTCCCCCACGTCGCCCGCGCACGCGAGTACATCGCCCGCTCCGCCCGCCAGCCCCTCCGCATCCTCGTCGACTCCGTCGCAGAGGCAGACGCCGTCCCCGGCTTCACCATCTTCCGCGCAGAGTTCCTCCCCGCCTTCGCCGTCCTCACCCCCCACATCCACCGCTGGGCCGCCCTCGCCCTCCGCGTCCGCGACCTCACCTGCAAGGCCGCCGCCCGCAAGGTCCTCTCCTCCTGCGGCCCCGCACCCCTCCTCGACTCCCTCGAGCTCTGGCACATCCAGGACTGGCGCACCCCCGAGGGCCTCTTCAACGCCATCGGCCCGCCCCCCGTCGTCGTCTTCAACGGCGCCCTCCCCGCCCTCGCCCGCCTCTCCCTCATCGGCGTCAACATCCAGTGGCAGGCCTCCTCCTCCCCCTTCCTCCGCGACCTCACAGACCTCGAGCTCGGCATCCACTCCGACAACGTCCGCATCCCCTTCCCCCGCTGGGCAGAGGTCCTCGCCGCCTCCCCCCGCCTCCGCCGCCTCCTCCTCCACTACTCCGGCCCCCGCGCAGCCCTCCCCTGGGACACCCGCCCCCGCGGCGGCCCCATCCCCCTCCCCGCCCTCGCAGAGCTCCGCCTCGTCGACCTCGACCCCCCCTACGTCTGCGCCCTCCTCCGCACCCTCCACGCCCCCGCCCTCCGCGCCCTCTTCCTCGAGCTCGACACCCGCGACGCAGACCCCGAGCCCGCGCAGGACTTTTTCCGCCCTCGCAGACATGCTCGCCTGCGCACCCGCACCCGAGCCCGCCCTCGTCGACCCCGCCGCCCGCTACGCGCCCCCGCCGTGTCCCATCGACGACCCGCACCACGCCCTTGCAGACCCACAGCACGCCCTCGCAGACCCACAGCACGCCGCCGCAGACCCACAGCACGCCACCCCCGCCGACCGCCACCACATCTGCACCCCGCTCTTCCCGCGCCTCGAGTCCCTCGCCATCCGCGCCCTCGCCGTCTGCGCCCCCGCCAGCTGGGCCCGCCTCCTCCGCCGCCTCCCCGCGCTCCGCACGCTCGAGGCCGACTTTGACGGCCTCCACCCCGCCGCGTTCGACGCGCTCCTCCCCGCGCCGCGCCCCGCCGTCAACGGGCGGCGCATCCCGGGCGAGGGCGAGGGTGGGTGCGAAGGCGAAGGCGAAGGTGAAGGTGAAGGTGAAGGTGAAGGTGAAGGCGAGGGCGAAGGCGGGCGCGAAGGGCAGGTCGGGAAAACGGAGCAGCAGGTACAGGCGCAGGCGCACGGGCACAGCACGGCCGCGGCGGACGTGGTCCTGCCCGCGCTGCACACGCTGCGCGTCGCGAACGTGAGCGGCGCGCGGCTCGCGGCGCTCGCGCGGTACCGGCGCGCGGCGGGGCGCCCGATCGCGCGGTGGTACGTCGCGGAGGGCTCGCGCGATGCGGATGCGGAGCGGCTGAAGGCGGAGATGGATAGGCGGCGGGGGGAGGGCGCGGGCGAGGGGGAGGGGGAGGGGGAGCGGATGGAGTGGTTTAGGATGGATGAGGACGAGGGGGACGAGGGGAGTGAGGGGAGCGAGGGAGATGAGGAGGAGGAGGAAGAGGGGTGGGGGGACGAGGAGCACGACGGCGAGGGCGAAGGCGAGGACGAGGGCGGGGAGGAGGCGGAAGGCGGCCCGGCTGCGTCGTCGGACTCGGACGACCAGCATTAGCGACTAGCGGGGGCGCGAGGTGTGTGCTTCTGTCTCTCGACCCGCGCTGTCCCCGCGTCGTCCTTCCTGGCCGGCTGCGTCCTGAGCGCCGCCGATCATATTCCCTGTTCCCTCGCACTGCGCAATGGCACAACTCATCTCATCCCATGTCCCGTGTACATAGCCCAGAACCTGCGTCCCGTCCCCGCTCCTCGTCACGGGCTCCCCTGCATCCACGCACCACGCACCATACACCACGCCACACACACCGCACCACGTCCACCGTCTCCCATACCGTCTCGTCTCGTCTCGTCCCGTCCCGTCACGCCCCATCCCATCCCATCTTATCCCATCCCATCCCATCTAGGTCCCGTCCCATCCAAGTCCCTCCGTCCGTCGTTAGCATCATTCTTGTATGTACCATAAAATGCATGCGGCGCGCCACGCGGCGTCGATACCACCGCGCCATCCACCCATCACTGCAGCAGCAGCAGCAGCAGCAACGTAGGAACTCTTCCGACGGCGCACCGCGTCCGGTCGCTCCAGGTGCGTGCCAGGACTTCCGCGCTGACTGAACGGGGCGCCGCGAAGAACGCACGCGCCCGCCCCTCGCACCTCGCACCTCGCCCCTCGCCCCTCGCACCGCGTCGAAACACGACGAGCGCTGCGCGTGTCCCGAGCAAGGGCGCCGTGCCGCGTCCTGCGCGCGCGCACGCCCCCAGACCGCCTGCGCCTGAGGATCCAAATCCAAATTCGAATCCAAGGAGTGCCTGGGTATGCCGCGCCGCGCCACCCTCGTGCGCGCGATATACCCGTCGTCCTTGCGGCCGCGTCCATGCGGGGGGAGTGCGACACGAGTCTGGAGGAGTGCGGCGCGGCGCTTGGCCGCGCGCAGCATGTCCGCCCACCCAGTGCATATGTGGAGCGGCGCGCGCGGTGTGGACGTACAATCGTGTTCAACTTACTCGACTCGAGCGCAGCCCACGCAGATAGCAGATGCAAACAGTTGCATGCGGTACAGTGGCAGTACAACTGTTCGTAGCGCCGAAAGCAGGACGTCGACGTGTATCCGGGCTCCTCCCATACAGTACACAAATGGATGACAACGACAGCGAGCACGACAGCAAGGATGTGAAATGAGTGCTCTACGGATCGTGGTAGATCACACCCAAGTATTTTATAATCTGCGACTTTCTTTCTGGGAGTGTAGCCTGTGGTGGCAGCGCAGGTAAACCCAAGAGTTCGGCCAGTGTGTCGGCCCTGGCGAATGATAATCCAACGTTTGATATTCTGCGAAGAGCATGGATCATATAACATACTTGTGAGGTTAGTGAGGTCATGTGTGGTCCTGGCTCCATTGAGGCACATCGGCTACAGTGTCCGGGTAGGACAAAGGTGAAATATTGACAGCGCGGCCGTTGATGATCCTCGTCGGCATGTGGGCCATCCTGGTAAATCCAGTTCAGTACAAACTTTCAACTCAAGATAGATCAACTTATGCCTCCTCAACCACGCCCAGTCGTGCCTCAATGCTATCTAACCGGTCAACCAACTCTGTATGGTGCTGAGCCGCCATCTCCATTGCCTCTGTGTGGTTCTGAGCAGCCGCCTCTATTGCCTCTGTATGGACCCGCCTCTGTATGGCGCTGCGCCGCCATCTCCATTGCCTGCCTGTGGTGTTTGTTTAGAGTGGCTATCACCTGATCCATTCCAACAACCGCTGGCATGTTGGGGACTAAAGCCACTTGATCTACGCCTGATCGGAAAGCTCCTGCGGCGGCCTCTGTTGAGCGATATGGAATAGGCTATCCGCCGTTTGGCGGAGACTTTCACTAAGGAGGGGAAATCAGGTCGAGGTTGGTCGAAGGCTGCCTAAAAGAGGGACTGACCAGATGTGTGAACAGGGCAGGGTTATATAAGACGTCAAGATGTGACCGCGACCACTCTATCATAAGATCTGATCGTGCAAATATGGTCCTTGCAAGTGACCAGCTCAGATGTCTTTGATATGGATCCGAATCCCAGTCGTATGAAGTAACCCTCGTTTGCGTGCTTACTCGTCAGGTATTCACCACTGAGGAGTGGCTCGCGAAGCGTTCAACTGAGATCACGAATGTTGGCCGTAAGCCTCAATCTGCGGGCACTTGTAACGAGCAGTCTTGTCGCTAATCGAGGAGGGGAGGTGAATTCTTCGTCGCTTGTTTCTCACTTGAAGTTTCTGAAGCAAAATTAAAGCGGCAACCCTGAATGCACCTACAGAATGATCTGCGTGACGATGTGCAGTGTTCGATATGTGGTATACGGGTATACGGAGCGGCGTCCAAGTGACGGGACTAGAGATTACATGCCACTCGGCCCTCGTGCAAGACTGAACATATTACATATGCTACTACGTGTACGTTGCTGTATAGCCACTGTTGGTACATAAACAGTTTCTGAATAGTAGCCTGCGCTTTGCCCACGCAGATCAGACAATCGACGAAACATAAACACCTTTCAGTGTGTAGGACTTGCCGACGCCCAGACAAAAACACGGTTCAAGATTGCCCATGTGGACTATATAGTTATAGGATGTATGGAGACACGTGAGCTTCGTCTAAGGCGTCAAGGTTGTTCAAGTGAACACAGTAGCAGGGCGTTTGCACACAGGTGCAAGTAGAGACGCGTCATTGTTGCGAGCGAAGCGAGCATATCTCGGCTAAAGGGGCTGAGGCCGGGCTTTCAGTTGGAACAAACAAGTACAAAGGATACATGCAAGCGCCCGAGGTGTTTTTACGTTGGAAGGACTGTAAGTCGCCCAAACATCCTTCAAACCCCTTTATGAAGATCTCAAAACACTCGCATGCATGCAGCAAATGAATATATGCAAAAAATAGCATAAAAGTAAGCCATTGTTGCGAAATAAGTATAACTGCACGAAACGCAGTTAGACGCCCATTCACTCGTGTGGCCCGCTGCCATACAGCTTCACCAAATGTCCTGAAACTTAAGGCTTCTCATGGGAATTTCACTGACTCAGGTATAAATAAATGTCCTATCAATACTTCTTTCAACGGCAGTGCGACGTAGGATAAAGCGCTTCGCGAGCCACTTCCCGTGCAGCGGGTGCATATTAGAGTCCTTGCGTGTCAAAGGTCAGGCTCTCGACGTGAGAACCCCGCCAAACTTCACGTCATTTAAGAGTATGTCTAGTTTCGCTGCATACAGTGGATCAGGACAAACGGCCTCGGATTATCGTATGCACTGTCCGGCGACTAGCGTAATCTACAAGGGACATTGAGCAGTGAGTAAACTTTTCGTACCATCACATATTGCATCAGCCAATCCTACATGCTACAGCCATCCCCTCACCCTTCCATTTCTCTGCCTGACTTACCGTTCGGCCTGAAGGCGTAGCCGTGCCTGTTCGAGTGCGCGGTATACATCCGACGCGAAGCTCGAGCCAGATGGGAGTGCGAAGAGGCGTTCGAGTGCAGGCACGGCTGCGCGCGTGAGAAGGAGGCGCGGACGCACGTCGCGCTCCGCGTCCGTGGCGTTCGCCGGTGATGCGCATGGGTCTGGGGGAGGAGAGGCGGACGGCGTGGCGAACGCGTCAGGATCGAGGTCCGAATGAGCGGCGGACGGCGGTGCTGGCGCGTACTCCAGGTATATGGCGTCAAGCTCGGCGTTCTCCTGCGGGAGGACAGCGCCCTGGGCGACGAAGGCCTGGAGGTACTGAGAAGCTTTAAAAGCTGGACATTGTCAAGTAATGAGCACTTAAGGGGGAGAGAAGATGGGGATGTCGTGGGGACTGACCTTTATAGTGGGACCACGCGCGCCACGCGCAGAAGAAAAACGGAAAATTTGGGATTATGGCTATGAAAGTATATGAGGATCCAGAGGTTGCAGTACAGCAGAAAACGCACGGATGAGCATGAAGGGCGCAGTAAATGGGGAAATGGCGATCCAGATGAGGCAGCCGTTCCGATGTCGCGGGGTGCGTTTCTTGAGCAGGGCGCGCAGGTGCGGTAGGGGCGACGTGCACGCAGACGGTGGGTAAATGAGAGGGATCTGTCACCAGAGAGACCAGAGCGTCCGCGGTGGAAATGGAAATTACACGGCATGTAGCATGTCAAGATACAGAATGCACGAAAGCGAATCAAGAAGGATGCTACGTCAACGAATTGGCATGGCGCAGGAGGGCAAGACGGGGAGCACTGACTGTGGGATGGTCTTTTGGTTTTATCTTATCGGTGCGCCCGACCGGAAGGATTTTCGGACCCAGGGAGGTGTCAAAAGACTTTAGGGCGAGTTCTTCGAAGTCTAGGCGGTCGACGAGCCGTTCACCGTAGAGGAACGCTCTCCGCTACAGAGAAATATTAAGATATGTATAACATACGGAAGGGACAAATAACACGAGTGAGGGCATTTCTGTCTTCAAACACGCGGATAGAACGCATAGATAGGTCAAGCACATACCTTCCAGTTACCGTCCGGCGCCTTGCCGAGCCCTGCCCAGAGGTGTGCTGCTTTCGTTGTGACCCAGTTACTCCAGGTCTGCGCTTTGCTTTCGTGTGGAGGTGGAGTGACAAAATGGTAGTACGTGAGGTGATCCGAGGCGTTGTGCGTTGGCGTTGTGCGCCTTGCGGGTGTCGCGAGTGGGAGCGCGATGATGCGTACACCGCGCTTCGCGCCTTGTGCGAGCGACATTTTCTAGTTATCAGACGAAACGGGAGAGATAACCAGAGCGCGCGAGTCGCAAAGCTGAATGAAACGCAGTTATGCAAAGAACTTGAACGTCTCGAGCTCGCGCGTCATGCCGACCCGTGAGAGGCACGTGCTTTCCCCGCATTCTGGCTTCGCTTGACTCTCGCCGCCATCGTGTCTCGCATCGATCATGAACTCTCCCGGCGATTCATCCTCTTCGGACTCGGGTACGCCTCCCCCTGAGCTTGAGGAGTCCCGCTTCGAGCCCTCCTATGGTGAGGTGAACATTCCCTCCCCGTCCAAGCGCCGCACCCCGTACAGCTCGGACCGCTCGGTACCCTTCTCACGCGACTCGAAGGCCAGGAGAAGGGATGATTATGGGCGACAGAGGATGATGCACGTAGGGGGTGGCAGTCCTTGGGATGCCCCAAGAGAGCCGCCATCCAGAAATAAGGATGAGCTCGTCGACCAGCAGATCGCCGAGCAGCTCCGTGCCCGTGCGTCACTTGTCTATTCGTCATCTCGGTTCTTAATCGCTCTATTAAACAGAATTCGGTGACCCCTTTGATGACAGCACTCTGAAAAGCAGCAAATAACGTCATGAAGCAGTGTGGCCACCCAACATGTTGTACGGTGCGCCACTCTCTATCACTATGTAAACATTATTTATTCAGGTCACGTTCATGACAGGATAGCAGTGGGATCTAGCCCTTTCTCCGAGTCTCCCGGTTGTCATGTATCACCTCGTGTAGAAATACCAATTTGTGCATTGGATAACTACTGCGCAAGCGGCCGGTGTGTAAAACATGGAGGTGTTGCTCACTGTCAATGTACTCACTCGGTAGGCACCCTCCCCAGTATTTTCTCATAGCCTACATCTCCCTGATGTTTGTACTCACGCGCGAGAGCTCAGAGTAACCACTGCAAATGTCATGTACTCACTACGATGCATGAAACATTGACGCGGACAGCTTGGAATACATCTCGATGCACTCGTATTGCACTAATGCTGATTTGTGACGCGACTAATCTTCTTGTGCTGATTTTCTCCTCCACGTTCACGCAAGTGCGCTCGTGGCTTCTGAACCCTATACCTCTTGCGATGGAATTTACCTCCCTCAACCCTTCTTCGCTGGCATTTTCCAGTTTGTTGCCTGTCTTTGGTCGACAAGGCTAGATCTTTGCAACCGTATTACCTTTGTTGTCGAAGCAATCGCCGTGAGCTACATCTCTTGTTTTTAGTGAGTCATCATTGTTCGTTGCCTCCCATCACCCACAGACCCGGACCGCCGAGCTCATTGGACTCGAAACCTTGTTCTATGTTCCTCGGACCCCGCACCCGATGTCAGAACTGTAAATTAACGTACCATGAATTGTCGAGTTCGCATCAGTTCCATAGTGACATCGCCCATGGCCTGAGAACAGCGTACAGCTACAAAAGGACATCGGAGCTCTCGCCTCTACGATCGAGAACGAATGCAAGCCGGTAGATTCGTATTATAGCCCAGGTTGCACGTGGCGCGTCAGGTGTATGCGGTGTGTTCTCTACCGCTGAGATAATATGTATCGCTTATTCACGACATATACATGAATCCTCGAGCACTGCCACCGCTACTTCGCCACTACGGCGTCACATCTGACTAGAGAGCTGGATCCAGCATCACGCAAGTGGGTGTAGCGCCCGACAAGTGAGAGTTCACTTTCACACTTGACCGTCACCTCACTAGACAAGGGAGGTTTACGGTGGCTCTACGCAAAACGAACCCTGTCGGCGTGTTCGATCCACTTACTGGATTGTGGCGTTATATAACGGATAGCTGCATGGTAACGTCATTGCGGTCTTTGGATGGCTCCTGAACGTAACTCGCGCTTCAGGGCCGATCGTCTCATGGTGATGCATGTATCCTACGCGGTCCTCGTCTTGCGCCTTTGGGTTGAGGGTGTGTGCTGCTATCGAACTTTCCTGAGCCCAGGCCTCAGGGCGCCCATGAGATGAATCGCGTGGCGGCATTGGCGCGCATATCATTATCCTACAAAAGGCGGTATCTGAGACACACACCCGCTTCCACACCAGTACTGCCGCTACATGGGCTCTGGGGTATTGCTTGCGTGGGTCAATTATGGTCCCGCGCGATGACATCGTGCCCATCGTATAACGGAGATGGTCATAACGGATTCTCATTGATGGCCGTATGGATTACCTTTTAGGGACATACGGACTACAATCTTTTTCCAAACGTTTGCCATAGTACCGAATATCGGATGCCGTACTGTGATGCCTTAGGTTGCAGTGCGGGTTTTCGATACCACCCTGCGACTGAGCAGAAGTGGAAACGACGCCCCAAACGATCAGCATTCTCGGCGCGATGCGGTACAGAACATGCTTGGAGCGTCCAGCAACCAGGAGGAGCGTCCCTTGATGAAGCTTATGTGATTATTGCAGCCGTTGATACGGTGCACGGTATGGCGTTTCTGTTCATCTCCGTCGCATATGTATGCAACACGGAGCAAATTCCTACACAGGATTCATTGTTCCCTGTACGTTCACATGTTTGCTTCCGTGAACAACACGGGGCCGACCCCATGTTCGTGGGTCGTCTCATCGTCCTTGTTACTACATCACGCGTCGAATACTCGTGACCACAGAAAGCTTATGACCCAATACAAGCCGTCATAGCTCGCAAACTGGCTTGTATGCCGCTAAGTGTACTCTAATTGTTCCCTTTGGGGACCGTCCACTTCATTTCATTTGTGTCTTGATTTGGGCGTGTCCACCGGTCCTGCTCTAGATCACCGAAGGTGATTCTGACTCGTGTACGTGACACCTACTGGGAATTGATAGTCATTTTCGCCAACGCGACTGTAATCGAGCGTAATGATGTGAACGTTCTCAAGCTGAATGACTATTTACATCGTCCTCCAGATATGCAGCCATCCTGCTTCTGGGGAATGTCGATCAACTCATGGTGCGGTAGCCCATGTCCGTAGCAGCTGAAGAGACGACATGGTTGTCTAGATCCGAGTGGCCGAAAGATGCCAACATTGAAAGCATGTGCTATATGGACTGCATGGAGACACCTATGACATCATATCGTCCTCAATTGATCACTGCGAAGAAATGATGCGGAATACTACCTAACCTGACAATATCATGAATGTAAGGCGGTACAAGGAATGTAACGTGTCTGATAGAGCGTGAGGATTTAATGATCATTGAGTTTTCGATTCAATCTGCCAGGCTGTACTTGGACGGAAAAGTAAATTACTCATAACCACTCGCATCTGCGTCCGAGAGAGGACAACCGTCAGGCATTTCGCCGACGACAATCACCACTAGTGAAGTGACGCGTGAAGTTTCCATTCGCAAAACTGCGACCGCAGCGAGGACATCGCCGCTCCAGAATATGGAGGTGAGCGACCGCAACGTGCAGACCGAGGCTTCGACAAGAAACTTTCTTCCTGCAGGAACCACCGTTGGGCAAATGCCACCGACAGGTGTCAAGAGCGTCATTGGACCATAGGTGGGCAGCGATGTGATGCTGGCGCAGATGTTCAGCGACTCCGGCTGGAGATGTGTCATTGAGGGGCAGGCCGCAATGCCGGGAACCCCAACGACAGGCGAAAATATTGTTCTGGTCACACATACTCCTCTTTCTCCAAAATGAGACGTCTGTTTGAGTCGGTCAGGAACCCCAGCCCTGTGATTATGAAAGCAGGTCATGATACTCACAAAGACACGAAATGTGAGGAAAGGGTGTTCGATGCAGTCTATCGTGATGCCTAGATGTGCTCATATCCATGCCTTGACCGCTAATTTCCCCCAGAGTGGACTCTGAAGGAAGCCGGACATCCAAGCCGGGTCGAAAACATCAGCCTCCGGTCTAGTAATCACTCACCACCGCGATCATTACACTGAACATGTTTGCCACCACTCATCCTTCTCGCATCGACCTGCACGTGTATTGTACGTCACTAAATAGCAAGCTTTTAAATGAGCGGGGATGCTCCGGCATTAGCTTCATTTGTCAGCGCTGCTCTATAGTGGTGCCACCAACACTGCAATGAGAAATAGGGAAAAAATCACAATGAGTAAGCTTGCACGGTGGGGCAATCATTAGTCTTTTAGAGCTCTTTCAATCCCATCATCCCCGACTCGTAGGGCCGACTGTTTCAGGAGATGACGCTTGCTAATGCTTGCTATTCGCAGGTTTGAATAACAATATTCCAGATGGGTGGGATCGTAGGACGACAGGTAGAGCATGAATGCAACGAACCGCACAATGTACGTTTTTGAAATGAACGGGGAACTCGTCAGGAACTGATGGACTTGATGTGCGCCGAACCTACAACATCTTGACAGCATGGTCATGACGATCAGCAACATCGTCAACATGTGTATCCACGTTTCGCAACGCCAGACACTCAAGAGCAGTGGAGATCTTGCGCTTGTCAACAGACAAAGACATGCGGCTCTTGGCACGCATTTGAGTGGCGTTCGCAAGCCGTTGTTTTCACTGTGATATATGTGTCTAAGTCCTGTGATCTCTGGAAAAACGTGACTCACTTTGGTGTCTATCGCTTGGCTCACTCCTAGATACCTCGGGTCTTTGAGGAAAACCTCGTCAGTGTCGAGCCGGGGACCGTAAGCCCCACACATAACGAAGTTGAAGAAGACGACGCGGCAGTCTCTGTCCTTTTAGTCGAATATGACATACACTGACGATAAGAGACACATGGAGCGTCAAGAAGAAACGTTTGTTGGCGGAAAGGCCTAACGCATCGATAATTGGTCCAAATTACGGTGCAAGGGAAGTGGATAGGGACAGGATGCGCGACATCGACCAGGAATTGAGGACATAATCCATCTCGATGATGACAGTGTTTCAGTACGGCTAGATCATCATGCCAATGAGTCTATTACTTTACCACAGCAAAGTATCTGCCAGTGACCGTCTCCTGCGAGCATTTTTATCGAAAGTATCAATAGGAACGATCGAGAGCAGAACTTTTTGACAGTGCTCACGTATACCGTCACAACTTGGCAGATAGACAATCGGATATGCAATATTGTGATTGGTCCGTCTTTGCACGGAGACCCGGACTATATCCAACCTGCATTCTCCGCCGCGAAGAGGATAAGGCTAGGTTACAGGAGCCCCGTGTGCTGAACTTGTCAGTATGAATTGTGGCGCAATACAGTGTTGTCATAGTCAACCTTCATGATTACATAGAGGATAACGGGACAATGGGATCGTGTATGTATTGTAACTATAGTCATATACGAAATAATTACGTTTAAGGAATTAAATTATGTGTACACTTTGCAGAGCGTCTTGTTATATTGCGAAATCGCGACGGGATTCTATCCAGCGTCTGCATAAATAAAATATGTAGATGGGTGAGAAGTGGCAGCTCTCTCTCAGACAAAGCTAGACTAGGGGTCAATGTGACAACCAATTAATCGAGGTATGTGCGCAAACATACCATGCAAAGGCGCCAGGCCACTGGCACTTGTCAATGGTAAGGCTATCGTCAGAAATTAAGACAATGTCCAGAGACAAGGTGTCGAAGCACTGCATCAGGCCTCACAAACGTCTGGCGGCAGCGTGGACATGGCGTCTCAAGTACTCGCAAATGTACTGTCGCGATGTGTTTGCCGAAATTACCCTGGAACATCTCTCTATCGCAAGGGACGGTACCGGCATGTCGCCATTGACAGGTACCGCGGAGTCTGTTGTGCCATAGTCCCACAGGAAAGTGGAAGTTACGAAGGTGCCTCGCGATTCCAGCGGGCGTCGTGTCGTTGAGCGTGACGCCGCAAATTGGAGAGCCCCAGCAGCACACGATGCTCCCATTCGCATCAGCCGACATGGCGATTTGAAGCAATATGCTGATTATCTATCATATGACCGTATGTGGTTGACATCGCAATTTTCAGAATGGCTTAGGGACTTACGAGGAGGGGCGAAACAGAGAGAGGTAGATTTGAGATTTGAAGGACATCAATGAGTATTAGTGGATGCACTTATAGTCGATTACAGCATCCATGTCCACCCGCCCCAACTACGCACCTAGGTTGCGCATGTATGATGGGCGACAGAAGGGACCTGGCGAGCACGTAGGTAATAAATCGAGATTAGTGATCTCGGAGAGGAATATCTTGACCGGCGGCAGTTCAACCCCCAAGCTATATCAATTTCTATCTCTAGATCCACAATTCACTTGAGGCTGTGAGCAGGAGCACAGTGGGAATCTACGATCGTCATCCACAGGAGGCGCGCATCCTCGACGAGCATCCGGGAACAATAGTACTTGAAGTAGCGCTCGACTGGCCTGATTGATGCACACGTGCATCGTTCCCGCGAGGTGTACATTAGACAAACCGGCGGCACGAAATTGATGTTGAGATCACGTTTGAAGGTCACGAACGCGATCGAGTCTCGAGATCCTAAGTTTATATCGAGAGGACTCACTTGAGGCAATCAATGTACAGTCAAAGTTTTTGAGCTGGAGAGAAGCACGCCTTCTCTGTCGCGTTCTTGACATTCATAGTACGCCCTTCTGGCGACCGCAGCGCAGTCTCGGCTCGAACAGCCTCCCGAGCCATACAGAGCCTGGCTGGTCATCGCGCCGGCAATCGATCATAAGTCGAATGCGGGTGGTGGAGATTGAGTGCGTGCCGACAGGTCCGACTCAGGGTTGTGGGCAACGTGCTACCACCCCCTTGTCCTGTTTCATGTCTACTGTATATGTAATGAAGTGTATCTTATGAACGATACCAAGACAATAGATGAGCTGCAACACGTACTTGAAATGTCTATATCATCGACTGGCGAGTTCATGATGGACGAGGCCTTTGGGTGGGTACTCGCCGAATCAATGTGTTGAGACCACAGGAATCGTCAGAGGCGCTCTGGAACCTGCAACCCTGGATCATGGATGCACGTGCCGCAATCGCAATTCACCGCCGGTAATGTGGAGCGCGAAGGTTTGATATTGGGGCAAAAAATAGCACCTTTGAATCGGCGGCAATTCATCTATGCTCGATCCAATCTAGCGAATTAGGAAAGACCTTCCATACAGTATGCCCGGGACCTGCGCTCGCAGCGGGCATGCAGTTCATGGACACAAGGATGCAATAACACACGAATATGGGATTTTGAGCCAAAACAAATGGATACGGATAGCATGCATGCGTAATAGCCACTGGGACTGATAAGATACCAAGACAAAAACAGTAACACATGAACTTGATAAGGAAGTCATACAAAACATGCAGACGACGAGCGAGTCTCATTATGACAACGAAAATGATGGGACGAACCCAGCCCGTTCCGCGTCACATTTGTGGTACATCGAGGCACGATCTGAAGATGAGTATCAGCAGCGACACCGTAAAGTAACTCTTGTCCTCACATAACTGCAATCCGAGGCCAGGGGACCAGGAGGTATGACCTTGAATGCTCAAAAACCAGAGCTCACGTTCGCGCC
The DNA here is from genome assembly GCF_002117355.1 of Postia placenta MAD-698-R-SB12. Lineage (NCBI taxonomy): Eukaryota > Fungi > Basidiomycota > Agaricomycetes > Polyporales > Adustoporiaceae > Rhodonia > Rhodonia placenta. The sequence continues at coordinate 1,289,713 of NW_020169842.1, read as the reverse complement.
TGGCATGGCATTCGGACCTGGGCAATAGCCAGCACGATGACGCCTGAGAGCGTCGCCTCGGGATAGCTTCGCACCGCACTCTGAGCATATCTTCTGCATTATCCTCAGGTGGACGGTCGCGATGTGCTTTCCGAAGTTGCGCATATACATCTCTGTATTGCAAGGCTGGACACTATTGTCTGGCTTGTTGACCTGCCATTGACAGGCTTCGCGAGTCCGATCGTGCCATGCTCCAGCGGGGAAGTGAGTATCCGTGAGATGGCGGTTGATCCCAGCAGAACTGATATCGTCCAGAGTGATGCCGCACGGATTTTCTCCCCACCGACAGAGAACAGGCTGATTCTGTATGTTGGCCATCGCTCGACTTGGAATAAACGAGGTTTGGTTGACCGAGTGCTACGAGCAGAGAAGCTGAGTACTGTTTCCAGAAAAATTTGAGGAGGCACTCACACGATGTTTGGCTACTGACGACGGGAGTGTAGGGAACACGGCTGTATTGCAACTCCCTTTTATCGAGCGGAACGGCATACCTTACGCACACACAGATGGTGTCTCCGTACATGATTGAGTCAGCGTGATAAGGGCGTATACACCACATAGAATAATGGATGCGGCGGTCGTGATCGTGCGTATGGTTGAAGAACGGTGACTTTTCTTAGGCGCCATTTCCGTGAGTTGATATTTTCACAAGCAATGCCTCGAGCGCACGCATGCGTAGGAGGTGGCACGGATTAGGTCAACATCAGGACGTCGAAAAGACAAGTTGTATAATGTACATACCTAGGCTACTAGGCTAGTCGGCTGCGGATCTTCCGAACTGGACGAAGCCATCCCCAAACCTCAGGCTTGTACCCATACTGCATATATCGTACAGCACGCTGAATTGTACCACCGGCATCGTAATATACAGTAAGTCGGGTGGTGGACGAAATGACGTGTATCTCGTCGGACTTGCTGTGGCCAACCAAGTGGCAGCGTGTGGCTGTCGATTTGGCCTCGTACACGTGGCGGATGATTATTATGGGCGCTTCGTAACTCGCTTCACAGTGACAGCAGCTCTTCAACGCGATTGCGACTTAAGATTAAGTCTACGCTGCATGGGTCTACACCAGTCGCCATCTTCATATAATTGGTGGCTCTCTTAGCTCCTGTGTCCGCTCATTCCACGCATTCATCGCCATATACGTTCACGAAGACGTACCCAGGGGCTTAAGATGTTGTGATATATGCCTTTGCGCATTACGAGTCCCAATCTAACATGGGCGTCGGTTGTGGCAGATCATTCCGCCCTTGAAAGGCCGTCGAACCCTCCCGACGAAATGGGGCTCGATATTGTTTCTTCAATTCCAAAGGGGATAGAACAAGGAACCTGCCGTATACCTTCACGAGGTGGATGCCAACAGCCGTCTTGACACGTGTGCTAGTCACGCCGATTATGGAATGTGGGACTCACCTGCCAATCTGAATGTGTCTTAACCCTATCTTGCTCGCGTATCACCAGGCACGTTCAGCCATGTGCATGAAGTCGGCTGCCAGCACTGCCTCAATATCCCATACCGCTAGAATGACGCTTGTGCACCTACGCTCCCTGGAAGGTGCAAATTTTGCAACGCTATATCGGCGCCGCAAGCCTCCCGACGTTCTTTCCCTTTTTCGCGGAGATCCGAGGCTCCAGCATTGAGTTATGCAAGCATATGCCCTCTTTCCCCCATTGCCCGACGTGGAGAGGCGAACGCGATCCGGTACGTCGCCGCGCGGAAGTATGGAAATGATTCATCCGCATCGGTCTTCAAGTTATGCACGCGGACCCTCCTAATGACACACTTTGAAGCTACGTCCGATTGACTATGCTGCGCGCTGCGAGACCCACACAGCTCGTATAGGCTGATGCATCCGATACGTGGCAACTGAGTTAGTTGCGATACCACATTGTCAAGGAAATATGAACTTGCAAGAGCATGGGAACCGCGGCGTTGACTTGTAAATCATGCTTTCGTGGCCGTCGGCATATTGGTAAGTCTGTCATTCCAAGTGCATAATGATACATGATATGCATGGAGATCGTGATACATGTCGGAGTGTTGTGGACGCAGACGGTGAGTAAATAAGTTACTTGGAAATAATTCATATGCTTTATCAAAAGGGTTTCCGACTCTGGATGAAGAAAGTCTCATTGTCCGAGCGGCGGACTCGCATAGCTGATGTTCGCGGAAGTGATCTACGACCGGCATCATCAGCAAGTCATGCAGCACGGGAACTAACTAGATTCACTTGCCAGTGATTGCCGCTTTGGCAGCCGCTAGGCTGCAGTCCAGGACAGTATCCTTCCAGATGCCGCGTCAAAGCATCGTTCCTCGAGAATATCTCTCCGCAATCTGTGCAAATCCGCTGCATGGCACCCAAGTGGACGGTCGCTATGTGCTTCCCAAAGTTTCCGTAGAACGCCTCCGTGGTGCAACGGCCCGCTCTCGTCTGCCACTGGCAGATGCCGCGGTCTCGCGGGTGCCAGTCTCCATGGCCCGGGAAGTGATGTTCTTTAAGGTGTCGGTTGATTCCCGCAGCTGAAATATCCTCCAGGGGGACTCTGCAAGGCGTAGAGCCCCAGCAGCATTGAGCAGGAGTAGTCGCCATGGATATATATGTGGGGATTCACTAATATACTTGTTAGCATGTATTCGCGTAGCTTGGATAGTGAACAACACACCAGAAGTCGAGTTGATCGTTGAAGCTGGTAGCGAACACCACCGCGTAGGTCACTACATATATACCTGCGGCGGCCAAAGCCTGCGTATTTGTATACTAGTGATGGCGCATTTTTTACAACGCAAACGTGAAGCCCAGAAGGTGGCCGGCGTCTGCGTTGGAGCTGGAAAGACTTCAGCTGCATGCAGCTCCTCAAAACGCTCGCCATGCAGGCGCCTAATGTCGTTCTTGGGTTGCAGCGCCGCATTCTCGTGATTCAGATGAGGCGGTGAGGTACAGAATATTGCAAGAGGAAAAGACTGAACTCGGGCTTAGTTTTTGCTATGATGCGTTGAATGCGTTCAGTAGGATTCTGTCCATTTACAACGACGATCGACAAGTAGGGTGTCTACGTATGTCATCTACTGACACCAGGAAGTGAAATGATCGCTCATGGTGGCATGTCCGAGTCACATCGGTTTACTGAGCCGGATAATGCAAGTTAGCCTATGGCATCACGTTGGCTCGATCGAGTAATCGATCAGTTGGCGTTTGGCGGTGCTTTCAGTGTCCGTTGCACGTTCTTGTACTAGCTACTGCTATGTGTTGTAACGGCTCTTCTTCTTCTAGTAAAGGTACTTCCGACTGACTCAGACCTAAACCACATTGCGGCAGCACGTCGAGACAAATTTACCAACGGTGGGACTCCCTGAATATTTGAATCACCGTCACCCGCACACTGTCTGAGGCGTCTTCAGTGGTCCAATCTGGGCTACGGCAGGCTTGAAGAAATACGCATATTCGTGAGCGTTCACACCACTCCCAATAACGGCGAACCTTCTATTCTCACCGAAGCTTCCCTTCGCAGGCGCGTCAAATATTCCAGAGCAAGGCGCTCGGGCTCCACAATACTCAGGCACGCTTGTCAGGTTACTACGGCAGTAATTCAATGGTCGACCCAGTCATTCGGACTCTCTATCGACGCAAGAGGCCAATCACCCGTCAAAATCGTGTCGTTACTTACCGTCGAAACAGATACTTCCAAGGTGTGTCTGTAGATCAGTTGTAAAGGCCAACCTCCGAATTCGCGGACCACACGCGTCTAACACCACGCGAGAGAAGATAGGACGTCATCACCATTCATGGTGGCCGGAACAAACACACCGCCGACATAAAACGGGCGTGTGTCGCTCTCATCGACGCGTGTGTACCCAAGTGGGCAGTGTCTCCTTTTTCGCAGATCCGACAATTGACTGTTGATCCGGATCGCGCAAATGACCCTGGGCGGCGACAGTATCTCCATGATCGAACCACAGAAGCGCTTGGACACTGACAAGGAGGTTACGGAAGTGCCCACTGTAAGTCGTCGTCAAATTCGCTCAACATTAGGATAGGGCGGAATGATAGATGGCAAGTGACTCGCTACTTCAAAGCTCCAACCTTCATTCCACTCGCACGATTGTGGCTTGTACTGCGACTGTCCAAGGTGTTCTAGTACTCCAGAGTGCCGACGTACGTCCATACCCAATATACAGCTCATCGTGAAATTTCACTTGGCGCTTAGCTCGTCTCCGACCTCAACTTCGGGAGAAGTGATCGGCTGGGTGGAGGTGGTTCCATACGACAAGGTGTCACTTCATCTTACTGTCCCCATCTTGATCCCATTGTCAGAAGATCAATCGGTGGACAATCGCACGAGGCGAATGCGTAGGCGCGGGAGGCCCTGAGACGCTGACAGTGTTCCGGACGTCTTGCATGATCTTGCATGACTTGCGCGATGCTGTAAGTGGTCGGCAGAAGGCCGCTTGTGGGCTAGGTTTGCGTGTGTCGAGAGAGGCGCCTTCACCCATGTGAACAGTGAGGTAGAACTCCGGTTGCTTAGGATGTACCTATAGATATGAAAACGATGGTGGTTAAACGTACTGGGAAGATAGCCGCATGCAATGCAGGACAAGGTGGTCGATAGGCTCGTAAACCCTTCGTGGGACTCAAACTTTTGAGACACGGGGACGCACAGTCACCGGGGCCGTCCGGGCCGCACGAAGTACAGGAATAGGCATGCCTACCAGATCTGCGGACCTACTCCAGGTACACAGGCACACTCGTATAAGCAGATAAAGTTACATTGTCTATTGACCGTGATCGCAGCAATGGGCCCAAAAACAAAGTCCGTGCAACAGCAGCATATGAAATGCAGCAGCATCATATGACCCTTTACTGCACTGTCAACTCGATGAATGGAATTTGCAGGTAGACCGAGCTCCCTATGGCCATCTACCAACCACACGCAAGAGAGGAAAGGCGTCAATACGACCATCCCGATCAAACTGGAAGTCACGGACCTCGAATAGAGCCAGCCGCGTGACGCTCAAAGCCAGAGATTGTCCAGAAACGAGCTGCATCGGGGCCTGCACGGTGAAGTTCTGGTAGGGCGGCTTGTGGTCCGGGGGAGTGATGCTGTCGTATTGCGGGTTGTACGGCCCGTAGTAGAGCGTCGAGCCGATGTCCTGCGAGATGTTAAAGCTCGGGTCCTGGCAGTTGTTGTCTGGGCACTGAACCAGGCCGATAACGATAGCCACCTCGACAGAAGGGGTGGGCTCGACCTGGACGAACATCATCAGCCGCACATTACGCAGTCAGGAATATGGTCGACAGACCGGCTTGGTAACTTCAACGGTGAAGTTCTGGCCAGGGGACACCGTGTTGTTGGCCAACGAAGTCTGAATGGTGATAGTGGTCTGTGCGAGACAGGTCGCTGCGAGGGCGGCAAATACGGCAAAGTACTTCATGGTGTATTGTAGATGTCCAAGTCCAAGTGCGATGCAGGAGTCTTCTAGACGACGCCGGAGAAGCTCTATTGGCTGTCCATATTTATACTTGTGCCTCCCAGCTACATTGCACGAAACGCGGTCGAAATTGACCGGTGCCACTTCTCGGGGACGCTGGCTCTGTGGGAGCCATGGGGAAGCGAGTAACTGTGGCTTCTGTTGGAATAGCCAGGCGTCATAAACGGCGATTCGTGCTGCTATTACGTTTGAAGTCAGTAAGCGGTGGTTTCACGGTGTGGAAAATGATGGCCTTGAAACGGGTCGAAGCCGCATACACTCCTCACAACGTGACGAAAGCCAAGAACATCTTTCATGGGTCAGCTGAACTTAGAGATCATAAACTATGCGCTTACCAGATCTTAGAGCCTTTACTAGAGCTTGCTCGCGCAGGTGTCGTTCAATATTCGGCAATGTGCTAACCGTGAGATAGAACGGGAGCCTGGCCCACTGGGATCAGTGCGCATCTTTTGATGCACAAAAACATACGGTCACAGCCACCCGCAGGAGGTTTGTCAGGGTTCCGAGAGCCGGTTCGATGATCCACAGCTGTGCTACGGACAATGAATGACGTACGGATATCCCTGATGCAGGTCTCAATGCTTCTGACATCTGTAGAGACCTCGTGGCTGTTGCAGACAATGCGTATTCCCCAAACTCCCATTGCACGCAGAAACTGGCTGCTCAAGATTCAGATCGAAAGTAAAGTAGTTTTGCAACGTGACTATTGATTTTCTTTAGTGTCAGAGGTGCAGAAATGAATAGCCCCCTCGTTCAGAAATTCAGGAGGTGGGCGCTGTCGTTAGTCAATCCTCATGCCACAGACCATAAGCGCCAGTGATCTGTTACCGGCAACGTCCGATGGACCAACTGGTTTGAACCTCGGTTCTATTGTAAAATATCCTGCCTCGGTCTATATGACTCGAAGAGCAGGGCACGGATAAAAAATGTCATAAACCTGCATAATGTGTAATTTACGCGGGTGCTTGCGACATGTGAGTTAGACCATGTAATTCACTTTTAAGTGGAAATAAAGTCAATTTTACCATAAATTATCCTGGCGTTTACGGTGCTTTTGAAATTAGCTGTGTTTAGTGTTATTTGTAATAACTCACAGAGTTTGCGCAAGCCTCTCTGCATGTTCTTTACGCGTTTGACCCAGAGCTTAGACAAACGCGATATAACTTTGTTGGTCGTTCTCGCTCTAGCATATTCTACCTAATAGCTAGGCCATTCCTGGAATATACTGCTAATCAGCACTGCTTTATACGTGTTATAAGCAGTTAACAGCTGATTCCATGACGTTAGGCTTACCCGGGAATATATGCACGATGCGGAATTCGAAATCAACAGTGGGGACGGAATCAGCTGTAATTCACCCGGCCTCTTTGTCCATGCCCTTTCAAGAAACAACTAGTCTCACCACGTCTTCACGGTGCTCTAGACCGTCACTGCTGATCATCTCTACATCTAGGCCTTCGATTGCGGAACCAGCCGTTCCCACTCCGCCTCCGTCAACACACAAGAGGATACTTTACGAGATGTGAGTCCTCGCATGCGCATTGTGGTAGATAGTGCCTTTACGTCACTTCTTCCCAAATAACTGCCGAGGAAGTGCAATGGAGACGTCGCCACGGGGTCTAAGGAGCGTTCGAGCCCTCGTCGACATGAACCAGTTCAGAGAACTGAAAACCCCGCTCTCTCACCGTTCCGACGTTCTGGATATCAGCCACTCGCTACTTGCAATCTTCCCCAGGCTCTACGCTCAGTGGAGCAATTCAATGCTCGTTTACAGACGAACGCTCTGCAGAGAGCGCTCCTAGCAGCTCGTTGCACTCTGGACTCGTCATTCTACCGAGCAATCTCCGCGGAACCTAGTGCGTCCCGCCTATGTCCCCATATATACGAGAAAACAAATTGTGTTCACAGCTCAAATTTCTCCGTGATCGGAGCCCAGGATAGCGACTTTGATTGCAGAGCTGCTCTGGGTGATCGGGCTAGCATATGTGGGCGAGAATGCGACGGCGGCACACCTGGAGATTTGAAAATGTAATCTTCCGTCGCGGATCAGTCGTCGCCCCCACACTGCCTGCCAAAGGGACAACTATGGATATCTTCATGCCATTAGCACCACTGTTCTCTATGCACGGCAGTCGAGGTGTGCGTAAGCGGGCTTCGGGCAGAAATGTGCGGTCCCCGGAGCCAACTATATACTTTGGTAATTTATGGCTGTGGCAATCCTTTGCCAGGTCCAGCCAGGACGAGTCCATGGTCCCGTCTCGAACGTTGATAATTCTGCATCAACCGCGCTTGCGCACGAATATTGACAGGTAGGTCTAACTAGTACGTAATCAACTGGAATAGCTGACGCTAGATGCGGAGCTTGGAGATATGTTGTCAACTATCTGGACGACCGGCGATCTTACTTAGGCTCAGATTCCAGCATCACAACCCCTCGTGATTCGCTAGTACTTCCAGATGTTCGTTCTTTGCTGACATCCTCAACTCCCTATGGCGCGCCGCTTGACGTAGCCTCACACTCTGCATCCTCGTTCAATTGAGTAACCGCGCTAACTGCGGGCAATAAACAGTTGAAATAGTCGAAAGAGATCGACTGGCCCACAATACGGGCTCCCTCCATCTTAGGTCCAGCGAATCCTATATCTGTAAATCAGCAATTCCATGTGTAGCGCCGAAGGAAGAAAACCGCCCATACGATCTCATGCTGAGGTTCCGTGGCCTGCGGCTTACCACAGTTCGCTTGAGCAAGAGAAGGGTGCATTGTGGCAAATTGGACATGGAGGTGGCATCCCGGCACATGAAAGACGACATGCACAGCACCAGTAAACCTTCTCGTGAAGGATTCGCGATTGTTTGACAGATACCTTGCCAATTCCGAAGCCGGTGACGCCTCCTTCGGTAGCTTTACTGCTTGATGTGGTGAGGACATGCCCGCCTGCTGCGTTAGGCATGATTTATCGCTTCTTCCATTCCTCGGCGCGAGGCTGCTGAGACGAGGAAGTTGCTGCCGCCATGAGAACGCCGATAATTGGGCTTGGCCTATTTGAATCGTTCACGCAATTTCTGGCACTACTTAGCATTATGCCCCACGGAACAGATACCGCAGGCTCAGACGCCATCTTAGCCCCATGGCCAGTCACCTGAAGATGTCATGTTTGCGAGTGGAACTTAAGCCCCGCTGCTTCTCCACGCTATGAGGATCAGACCGCCATTGAGAGCTAAGGGCCGTTGCGCGTATCGTGGTCAGGTCAGCTGTGTATGCATCGCATCCCGAATTTGATGAAGTCATCACAATTATGACGTCGGTATGCACCACGGTTGGGCGAAGCTAGGGGGTGCCTCACATTCTGGCCGCTGCCTAGTCCAGCACTTGACCACTTATAACGCACGCACTTTCGACCTGAATAGATTCAACGTAGAAGGTAATGTTCATCCGCGCCTCGAGAAGCTGGGCCGTTCCAGGGCGCGCACTCGTCCGTTCCAGGGCCTCACACTCAATTGGCTAGGGCCCCGCGGGGCCTCTTGCCTCATCCGTGAGTATTCTCAACTCCTGACCTCGACGGTTTCGCAGGGCCTCATCCGGCCCGTCCAGGCATCCAACCCCTCCCGCGGGTACCATATATCCTGCCCGTCCTGCGCTTCAGCCTCCAAATCACCCGCTCAGACTCAAAATCGCAACATGCCCAACCCCAACCGTATTACAGAACGCCTTTTCCAGTCGCCGTCCAAATACATCCAGGGGCCCTCAGCCATTCACAATGCACCGAAGTACCTCGCGGCATTCGGTACCGCCCCTCTGTTGCTCTCCGACGAACTTGTCTACGGAATTGGTAGGTGTTCTCTGTCAGTCTTCATGGTTGTCGTGCTCACAAGGGCGATCTGCAGCCGGGAAGGAGCTCACCACGACACTAGAAGCAGCCAAGTTCAAGGTGACCAGGGGCATCTTCGGTGGAGAAGCTTCAAAAGACGAGATCAACCGCCTCACGAGCCTCAGCAAGTCCCACTCCGTCGACTTCATCGTCGCCCTAGGCGGTGGCAAGACGATTGATACCGCGAAAGCTATCGCGGACGACCTTGGGCTGCAGGTCGCGGTTTTGCCGACGACGGCTTCTACGGACGCACCCTGCTCCGCCCTCTCGGTACTGTACACCCCGAACGGCGAGTTCGAGAACTACCGCTTCTACTCGAAGAACCCGAACACCGTGCTTGTCGACACCAGCGTCGTCGTCAAGGCCCCGTACCGCTTCCTCGCAGCCGGTATTGGCGATGCCATCGCGACGAACCTCGAGGCCAAGTCGGCGCGCAACAGCCCGAACTTCGGCGGCGGGCTGCCCACGGAGGTGTCTGCTGCTATCGGCGCCAAGTGCGAGGAGATTCTGTTCAAATATGGCAAGCAGGCTGTCGAGGCGAACAAGGCGGGGGCAGTAACTCCAGCGTTCGAGGCCGTCGTCGAGGCGAACACCCTTCTATCTGGCCTAGGCTTCGAGTCGGGAGGACTAGCCGCCGCGCATGCCGTGAGTGTCGTTGAGAACGCGATAGCCTTGAAGTCCTGACATCCATGGCTAGATCCACAACGGACTGACAGCTATTCATAGCGAGGCTCTCCATAAGATGATGCACGGCGAAAAGGGTATGTCCTCCTCTCAACACACTCACCTAGACACTGCTGACTCGCCCGCCCGCCCGCCTGCCCCTCAGTCGCCTTCGGCACGGTCTGCCAGCTCGTCCTTGACAACGCATCCTCGTCGGAGATAGACCGCTACCTCGAGCTGATGACCTCCGTCAGCCTCCCCGTGACACTCGCAGAGCTGGGCATCGGCCAGGCGTCGGACGAGGAGCTGCACCGCGTCGCGAAGCTTGCGTGCGCGCCGAACGAGACGATCTGGAACATGGACCGCGTCATCACACCCGAGATCGTCTTCCACGCGATCCGGGGCGCAGACGCGGTGGGCAGGGATTACAAGGCGCGTAAAGGCTTGAAGGCATAGAAGAACCAGGGTAGAAGAGAGGCGTCGTCCAGTGTGATCGTGTACGTTTGCGTCGCAGACCCTAGGATGTTGTATCAAAAGTGGCCCGCTCGAGGTGTATTAGGAGAGAATTTATTGGAGGAAATGCATCGCAAAATCCGGACGTGCAGCTTGTCACTCCAGCTGAAGGTAAGGAGCACGAAACCCTACGAAACCCCACGAAAACGCTTCTTGCCCTCGGCGGTTAATGGTCGGCGGGCCGCCCGGGCCGCAGCTGCAAGGTCTTGGAAAACATAAACATACAAGGAATTTAGGCGGACCGCACCTGATCGTGTTTGTGATCACTCCTTTACTTTCAACCATCTACGCCACACTTGCAGTCTCCAATAGACTATGGCAAATATTATAGATGTTATAATGGACACTCAGCCTGTCAAGGCTGCCCTTGGGAATCATTTTGAAGACCTTGCCTTCCAAATCAAAGGCGTGAAGGATATGCCTGCTGTGGTTGGCACTCTCGAAGTGATTGCATTGCTCCGGCAGCAACACAACGAAGCGGAAAACATGAGAAGGATGCATCATCAGGAGATTATCACTAAACTGGATGCCATCGAGGGCCGGTTGGATGGTATAGTGAACCAGTTGGATGGTGTCGTGGCCTAACTAGGTGATGGCGAGGCTCTATCGAGGACCAGCAGGCCATCACACAGGATGCGTAAGTTTGATTTACTTGAGTACGAAGCCTGTACTGAAACTACATGTTTCCAGAATCGACCGCCTGCCTGTGATTATACTCAATAGACAGCTGTTTCATCTCCGCACTTGGGCATTATCTTCCGCACTTGATGGAGCACTCGTCGAGTTGGAATGAACCCGATTCATATTGTCGCTGTCGTTGTCGTCAATTGGTGTACGGTTTGGGAGGGGCTTGGATACATGTTCATATCCTGCTTTCATGCTAATTGTGTTTATGCAATGTTGCTGTCTAGATCCATAATCTGCGTGGGCCGCACACAAGTCGAACACGGTTCCTCAGCTCTGGGCGGGTGCCGCCGGCGCCGCAAGCTGAGCGTGTGAGCCTCGGGCGACTTGTACGTCCGCGCGCACATTGGACACTGTTATGCGCCGCGCGTCGGAGGTCGTGCCACTGTCACGGTATATGGACTGGTGGTACCGACGCCACATACATTTTACGGTACATACAAGAATGACGGCAACGATGGATGGAGGGATTTGGATGCGACGGGATGGAATGGGGTGTGGCATGGTGCGTGGATGCGCGGAAGCCCGTTGTGATGGGTGTGGGCGGGGGCGCGAGTGCGGTGTGTTGGGCATGGGGGAGAATGATGGAATCTGAGCTATGGACATGGGATGTGCGATGTGCTGTATGATTGCGCATTGAAACGGAACATGATTTGCTGCATTCAGAGCACAGCCGGGAAGGACGACGCGGGTTTGATTGCGGGAACAGCGAGGGTAGAACGACGCACAGAGCGCACGGGTTGAGAGACAGAAGCATACACATTGCGATCAAGCTCATGCTGATTGTCTGTATTCGACGACGCGGCCGGACCGCCCTCACTCTCGCCCTCGCCCTCGTGCTCCGAATCCTCCCACCCCTCCTCTTCTCTCCATTTCTTGGCTGCCAGTGGCATACGCATTGCTGCAAACTGAGCCGCCCTAGTTCCTCGGCTATCAGCCATTTGCCAAATAGCATAAGTAACTCGCTTTAGCTGCATTGCTCCACGATGTGACGACGATATGCGAAGCATACCCGAGGAACTGCGCTATCGATAGAGGGCAACACACGCAGCGCAGTTACACTGCCAACGACGGGCAAGAGATCGCCGCTAGCCTTGGACGTTCGTCGTCTAACGTCGGTGCAATCTGTCTTCGTTACACCTATCTCAAGATATCATGTCTGATCCAGCCTGTTTTTGGCGCGTCGTCATTTGATGCTCCCAGAGCAGGCCCCCGTCCCGTCTACGCTGCTAATCGTTAATGAAGAGAGTACCGGCAGCCTGCATTTTGCGGGCCTTGACAAGGGATTTCGGCATGGATGGAAGCCATATTACTGTGCAGGTATGACTCATTCATTTATCAAGCGGCACTCTGGGTATTCACTGAGTCTATGAGAGGTCGTTCAATTGGCCCATTGAATACGTTGAAATACAATGGGTTTGTGTCACTAGAATGGACGGACCGGCCTAGCATCTGTATATCTTAGTCTTGGCCGAAGCTAGCAGCTCGATGGACAACTTGGGCACGATCATGTCCTCCGACTATCTCGGCATGTGATTGTGGAGAGATGGTGCCGCCCGTGCGGGCCCCTTGGTGGCTGCGAAGCCGAACAGCAGCTTTCACAGTATTCATCGCATTGGCTGCTTTCTCTACGTGTCAAGTAAGCTTCTGTTCCTCCGCCAGGGCTTGGCGACTAGACCTCGAACATCTGACCATCGGCATGTATTCATATTAGGCCACAAATCGCAGGAACGGACAGTAGAATTCTACCGACCAGATGTTTTCAAGTCTCGGCCTGGTAGGAGTGCAGCTATGGCTGCGATGCTGAGCACATCGGTTTCCCGAACATGATGATCTGCACTGATTTCTTCCCGCCTCTGAAATTGAATTTGCGGCTTCTATGACGCCCGTTCGCCGCAGTCGTGTAGCGATGGATCCTAGGGCCTCTTCCGCTTATATATACCTCGTTGTGAATGTACGGATCCACCCTATCAATCAGCCCCCGATGTCTTCCTCCCCCACTGTTTTCTTTCCTTCCCCCATCGGGGGCGTTCCTTTCACTATCGACTTGGCCCCCTCCGTATTATTCGCTCTCCTCTATGCCGCGCTGGCGCCCCTCGTTATCTATCGCGTGGCGTCTGCTAAGTCCCGCACCATAATCCTGGCCGGGACCTTCATTTTCAGCTTACAACGGTATGTTCTTCCTCTCATGCGCAGGATGCATGTACATGTCTAATCGTGGAGGTATTAGCATTGCGGACATGGCACTCCGAGCGCAGGAAGCTCATGTGCCCAGTGACCGCACGTCGAATAGTAACATCAAGTACCTGCAGACGACGTACGCGACCGGGTTTATTGGGATGGGCCACGGGCTCCTGGAAATGCTCCGCTGTTTGCTCATGAGTGCTACAAAGGGGACACCACCCTCAGAGACCTCCGCCACCTGCCCTAATGACATCGAATTGCAGCGGCCCCCGATCGGCGAGTCCACCAATACCAGCCCCAGCAAAATGGGCAGCAAGGACAACGTGGGGGTCGTTTATACCCCCGTAGATTCCATGCGTAGCAGGTCTTTCAGCTTCACACCTATTCCAGCGACTACTGCGCTCTTCCCGCCTACCCGCGAAGACCAGCCCGGCCGGCGCAAACGGATCCAAACCATTGCCTCCCTCACGCTCATCCCATTCGGCATATCGATCCTTATGGCCATCATTGCGGGAAACAACTACTACAAGTCGTTCACGTCCGCTTCGGAGGGGCACACGGTTGGCCTTGTCAGGTGCTACCTCCTCTTCATTCCATGTGTACTACCATGGGGCTAATGATAGTTGTGCAGGGCTGCGAGCACCAGTCTTGCCCTGATCCTGTTCCAGGCAACAAATATCACCGCGTTCACCTGTATGGTGACGGATCGGCGCGTCTCTCGGGGCCGCGCGCTCTACATATGCGCACTCACCTGCCTTCTTGTGCGTTACCGCCTCGCAGTCCACGTTTCCTCGCGCTCATACTGACTCTATTTCTGATCTCGGCTACTTTCCATAGTCTGTTGTAGGCGTGTACCGGCTCGTTGTAATGCGCTGCACGACGGACGCGTTGGAATCGGCCGCGCCTTGTTCGCTGAACAGCACTGCGGCCAAGGCAGCGTTCTACGTGTTTCATATGGCGCCCGAGTACCTCACTGCGGTGGCGATCTGGGGTGTCAACATACGGGCGACGTTCCAGACTGGGACGTGGGGTAAGGTATAAAGTGTCTGTGTGGATCTATCACATCGCTCGCCGGCGCTATCGTCGTCGTAAGATTCGTTGGAGGACGCTGGTGACGCTCCATAGCTGTGTCATACTTACTTATGAAAATGGCCCACGGACTTTATCGGAACGTGACTTATCATGCCTTTGCTATCGGAGAGGCTTTGATTTTATGCGCCGTCATTACGAATTTCTCTTGGGTGGGCAGCATACCTCAATGCGGCAGCGAAGTGTGCACGCGTCTTCACGCTACAGGTCAGTTTGCAGCATGCAAGGGCCACGCAGGTATGTCACATCTCGAGTTCCCTGCCGCTAGCATTCAAGCTCACCATGAGACTAGCGTTCTCCATAGTGTTGCGCGTGTCCTATTAGTCCCTATATTTCACTAAGGATTCGCGCCGTTTCTGATGAGCATCGAGAACGCAGCAGTAAACCGAGAGACAAATGCCGTGCATCCCCTTGATGTTCCCATTCAAGAGTGTCGCTATTCAGCTCATCGTAGGGCTCCTTCGTACCATGGCTAGTGAAGCTTCCAGACGTGTGCCAGTGCAAAGCGCTAGCGGTTGGATTCTTCACACAGAGCTCAAGGCACACTCAAAGCGGAATACACTCTGTAGCTTCCCCGCCCAGTCGTTATGGTATGTGAGTGGCACAGCCGCCACCCGTAATCCCATGGCCGATCCGTGCGATGCTGTACCCGGGCCACTCTCGCGTACATCCATGTTCTATGCCACATCGCATCCTGTCCCCTGACCGTCCATTAATTATCATCATACACGTATGTGGCATATATATGTGCACCGCTTGATGCAACATCAGTATCTCCGCTCAGCTACTCATGGTGTGGGAGCCACGCCGACTCATGCTAAGGGAGCGCGATGAGAGGCCTGATCGCTCGCAAGGCAGGACTCGTCATGCATCATACGTGCTGCGTGCATGTCGTGGGTGTGTTCAATAAACCTAGATATTGCTCGTATAACGCTCAGGCTATTCGACCCGTGCACGGGATACGCGGACGGCGAATTCATGTAACCTACGACGCATAGGACTTTACAACTGAAAACGTAAATGACGAGACCCCAACATGGAACTGGGCCGTTATGTATACACACAGAGTGGACGACATCAAGACAAAGATTCCAATCAAGGCTAACCTACATCTCATCTTCTTCAGGTATGCAAGCATCACCCAGTATTCCAAAGAACTCGTAAATTTGCTGCTTGCGGCGAATAGGCGTGACATCTCTTTGTAAAGGCGACAATTGGAGGAGTTCAGCCACCTCATCGATAGATTCAGCTGAGGAGCGTGCATCAATTGATATCATGTAGGTACATAAGCAGTCGGGACGTACCTGTCCGGACTTCTTCTTAGCCCAGGCAGGAATCTGATCGTTCGGCACATTGGCGGGGTAGAACAAAGGGGTAGCGCAGTTCATGGTAAGATTCGCAACATACAGAGGCAGTCGATCTTTACTGCAAGGATGTTCCAACACAGACATCGACCTTGAAGTAAACATACAACTCACAATTCCTGAAAATCATCCTGCAGCGTCTGAATCTGCCTTATCTTCGTCTCAACAGTGTCCAATCGAGTCTTGACAACCTGCAATTCAGCCATAAGTTCATTATGCTGTCACGTTCTCTCTCCTTCCGAATGCTGAAAGCGTGCAAATAGTTCATGCAAGTCAATACTTTGCGCGTTCGCCATGGTTTGCAGTGGACTGTGTTGAAGAGTATGCAAATGTGGCGTGGTGGTTGAAGTTAGTGATGTTCACAATCGGGCTTTGAGGCCCAAGCCCGCCGAACCCTGCTTAACTGAGGCGCATATAGCTCAACACAAGTCCTCGAAAGACCCTCAAGGGGCTACAGAGCCTAGTATGCAGGCCTGTATTGAATATGAAGCCAGTCCCGGTGGCCAAAAGTGCGGCCCAAAGTAGGGCTTTGGGCCCGAGCCGGGCCCTGAACAACACTAGTTGAAGTACTTAACGAGTATGTCGGACATTTCCGAGGCCCAATGAGGCCCTATTCAAACACCGTTGATAGCTGTTGCGTCACATTGTGATCGGTCTGGATCATTGGAATGGAGGACTGTAAATTGCAACGCTTTGCTTCCGGCTTATAGCGCACCAGCTTTGTATAATGTTGAAACGCGCTGACCCGCGTGGTCAGGAACGACCTCGCAAGCTCGGGCGCGCGAGTAGCCGGGGGCCGGAGGCCCCTATCGTAGTATATAACGACCCCGCGCGATGTACGTACCGCACGCGATTGTCCCTGACGGGCATCGCTACGCCCGTGGACAAACGCGCCCCCGCGCCGTTCGCACCGTTGTTCCAACATATAATACATACGATGTTCAGAGACCAAACATGTTGTGTACTAAATTTGAAAGCTTCAAGAGCTTCGATCTCCAAGGCAGGCGACCAGTAGCCAGTCCAACGGACGAGATAACGCCAGCTGCGTCGGACACATCTATGGTCGAGAATGCAGTCGGCCAACCACTTCTGTTCCTCATCATAAGGCTTAGATCGTGGTGGCTCGCGCGACCGAAACATTGACACATCGTTAGTCATGAGTCATGAAAGGGAGCAGTACATAACGAAGCAAATATTGGAGTCAAAATCACTCGTTGTTTGTAGACCAAGGTGCTTCATCTGCTGCCTGCACGAAGAACTAGCGTTCTATGTGGCCTACCAATATTTTACGTAGCCTAGATGTTGTTCAAAACGCGATTATACATGGTCTTGCTATGGACACTGCAGGAATAAACGAGTATGAAAGCGACCTTGCGCTTCAAGCACCTCAGAACACGATCAAGAAAACCGGCCTGATTGCGTCATTCTCGTAAACGATAGTTTCGTTCAGCTGGCCGTTCATCCTATCAAAGACGACCTGTCATCGTGTCAGAGGCACGCCAATTAGCGTCTCCATGATTTATCATCACACACAAAGGGATATAGACGTACGGAATTGTAGCCCGAAGGGAGAGACATGACTTGATTGAAGGCAGTGACGTTATAGACGCGTCCGAGGACGACTTTATTGAGAATCATGACACCAGTGCCATTCGAGCTGTAACTCCATGCCCTATATGATGATGGTCATTCAGAATAGACGCGGATAGTCTTATGTCCATGTACGAACTTGTTCGACGCAGAGGACGTATATATACCTGCTCCAAAGCTGTTAAACAGGAAGACGAGGGGTCAGCAACGATATCGTCATCAGGGATGTCGGATAAAACGCACGCTCCGCTTGGGTTCGCAAGGGTCACATTGAACGAAGTCTTCAAGATATTGCATACTGCACATTTAGGCGAGTTACACAGCTTCGTGTGGCCCGTGTTCCCCAATTGACACACGCGTGTGGTACCGTGATAGCGGAAGCGTTCATTGTGGACTCTCTTTCTGTATTTGTCATTGAAAGAGTTAGGACTGTACTGGGTGCGCTCTGGGGAGCTTGTAGATTTGCAACAATACGCACCGGTAAGCGTCGTACGGCTTAGTGAACGTTGCGCTCTCGACGATCTTGTACACGTGCTTTATGGTTGGCTTGGCGACATTATTGGGCGACTTCCAAGCGTTGTCGAACTTCGCCCGGACTATAGGATCAACCTGTCAGCTCGCGTATGTCGGAGTGCGCTAGACATAAGTGCGCACCCATCTTCCATGTGACATGGCCCTGAGGAATCTCCATGATCCTTGGTGTTGTTTTCAATGCCAGTTTCTTGCACGTCCGCCCGCAAAAGTGATACTTCCCAAGCTTGGGACGGCAACGGCACATTAGGCAGGCTACGCGCGACCGGTCGCGGCACGTTCGCCCGCACTGGTTGTGAGGCCTAAGCTTCGGTCGGCGGTGGCAATACTAATGTGTAAATGTACGGTTAATGGAATGCGCCAGATGTAGTCGCAGACTGGTATGCTCACATTGCATTTCGTATTGTCGCCCCCGCCAGAACAGAGAGTAATGAGACAGGTCATGCCGCAGGTTAGATATGCAACAGAGCCACGACGATAACACGGCCGGCGATGACATATCTTGGCAGTCCATGAGCAACGCCACCAATTGTGTTTGATAGCAGTCACCCTGTCGGAAATGACTTACGACGCATAGACGAGTAGTACCACCGCTACCGTGACCACCCCCCGTGGCGATCTTGTATTTTCCAGCACAGGTGAGGCCGCATGTAGGGTAGTTCTTCCCGTTCTTATGATACGAAGGGCGGATACCACATATCTGAATTGATACATCAGCTCTTCCCGAGCTGTTCCACAGAACACTCAGATGAGAGGGCTACGCACCACGCATAGACGAGTGAATCTGCCAGCCTTGTAAATCCCTGCACAGGTATTGCCGCATGTCGGATAGCTTTTCCCTCCATGGTTGTATGCCGGCTTCTTACCGCAGACCTTATAATTAACCAGATCAGCACAGCCATGCGTGTCTGAGCTGATCGAGGACGAACCACACAGAGAATCACGATAGTAGCTGTATTGTTGCTGCTCCGGCCACCGCCTCCACCACTGCCATTAGGTTTGTACTTAGCCGCACAAGTCATTCCGCAGGTGGGGTAGCTCTTCCCATTCTGGCTATATGCAGGACGAATACCACAGACCTATGTGCGGGAGATAAGGTACACTTCGTACATTAGATTGTGGAATAAACTTACGGCACACATCCGTTGTCCGCCACGGTTCTGCGGCTTAGCCATAGCGCGACTGACGGGTGCCGTCGCGGCTAAGTTCATAGAGCGATTGACGGGTGCAGCCGCGGCGATGTTTGCTGTAGCGAATTGTTTGCTCAACTTGTCCACATCGCTGCCGTCGCTATAGGCCGTGGCATCATCGTCGTTTCCATCGCCGAAATCACTCCCGTCATCGGTGTCGCCATCGCCGTCGGAAGCCATACTGTCGAACCCACTGTCAAGGTCGTCATCGGGCCCTCCGTTGTCATCGTCGGACCATTGGCCATTGTCAGACGGATCGTCGTCGTCGAACTGATCATCTGAGTCGGGGGTGTCAGAATACGGGGGCGACATTATGTAGCACTTAAGGGGAATGAATAGCTAGAAGTCTGTAAAATGACCATCATTTATACGCGGAGGCAGGCGCCAAATCGTAGGATTTCATGCTTGCTACGGGATGTCCTCAATAGGATAGGTACTTGATGTTCTCTGATATGAATCGAGCGTGATAGGAGATCGCTGGGTGGTGATTCCACGCCAAAACAGGCTGTGACGGGGAGATATAATCTCCGCCTCGAAATGAAGGAAGCCGTCCCGCAGCGAGCCAAGGGGACATGAGGAGAAGCCAACGTGGGGACATGCAGACAATCATGTGCGTGGAGGGAGGTAGCATGAGGCATGGCACGTACTTCCATGAAGTCGGTTTGTCAAGATATGATCGGCAACAGGAGTCTCCGCTGACAGTCCAAAGCTACTGTGCAGCGCCTCAGTGATTAGAACTTACGGGGATTTGCCGTTCAGGAACATGGTGACCACAGACACGTTCCTTGCTTCCATTCCGCCCTCGCTTGCTGAATTGTTATCAATGTCATCCAAGACATGGAAGATCAATCCACATTCAGTAGGTAGCGATGTTGGCGAGGGCTCAGTACTACTATGGGCGACCTTGACAAGTAGCACGGTCTGGGGCGCTAAATGGTGAGAAATGGTCAATAGCTATCATGTATTTACATGCATAAGCGCAGACATACGTGGTAGACACGAGGGGTTCGGGGCATGATGGGTAACAGAACGCAAGGACGGATGCAAAATGTGCGTGCTTCCATATTGGGAAGTCCAATTAAACTCGCTGGCGTTCGAGGACTAACGCCTGCATCTTGATCTTGATCTTGCTGTGCTAAGGTGCCTGGACAGTGGCCTCATTTTGGCACGGATGCATCTGGCGGTACGAAGAACAGTCATAGTAGCGGCCCACAAGAATAAATTGTTCAATTTCCGACAAAAGTCTCGCGGACCAATTGCCCACAGCCAGAAACGTGTCAATAACATTGTTATACGATCAAAAGAACAAAGCCTCGAGGTCCCTGTAATCGATTCCTTGTAGTATCTCCTTTCGGAAATGGAAATGAGCCAGGGTCCACCTGCCCACACTGTACAAGGCCGCTCACGCGTCAAGCGGTTCAATCGACATCTCTCCGCACGCCGTGCTCGACATTGCCACAGACCCCAGCTGGCAGACTGTGACGCCTTTATCTAAAGACAATTCGCTATACAGAGACCAGCCGTAGCCGCCACCTTGATTCCACTGTTGGGATATCTGGGCCGACTATTTTTTTCAGGTAACATTTCGTCCTGGCTATCACTCCACCGGGGTAGTTTATATAAGGGCCATATCATGAATCCTGCGCGCTCTCGCTACTTATCCACTCCGGTGAACATTTCCTTCACACCCCCGATGGCAGATCTAGTCCGCGACCACGACATCGTCCTCACCGACAGCGATTATTACACCGCCAACGAAGTCGACGACAGTATACCATCCAGTGACAGTTCAGACGAGGAGACAGTCCGCGAGCCAAATCGTCTTACGGGCCACATCCCGATCCAGCCCCAGCCGACCGAGATGCCTTCGCGTGGCGGATCCAAGCCTCGGATGTGTGTCGTACGTAATAAGTTATAAGTCTACGAATAACTAGATATGAGACTCGCCGCTAGGTGTGCGGCGTTCGTCCGCAGTACAACAACGGTGTCAAGTCCTATCCGACCTGCGGTCTATCTTGCGCAGCTAAGCTAGACAGGAGCAGGAGTGGGAAAGGAAGCGGTTCAGACAACTTGTGTGTTGTGAGTGTTCGCGATCGCGATGCGTTCTCCGACTGTGCACACACCAAGAGACGATAATCACTCAAATTGTCTTGGCTACAGGTATGCCATACCCGTCCGAAGTATTCCAGGGGCGGGAAGTCCTACCCAACGTGTGGACTGACCTGCGCTGCCAAGTTGAATCCGCCGAACCCCCGCGGCGGCACAGCCGAGATGTGTGATGTAATCACCTTCCCCCGCTAAGCTTGTTACTCCGTCTCACTCATTGTCTTCTTACGAAAATAGTACTGTCATAAAAGACCCAAATTCTTCGACGGCCACAAACTTTACCCGCAATGCGGGCGGACGTGCCGAGACAGAGCGCGCGCGGCACGCTCGCGCTCCGGCAACAACAATCGTAGCAATAGTGAGCGGCAATAATACCCTGCGACATGTTCCTGTCTGACCGCACACGCAGATCCAGGTGCTTCAATGCCGGTTCCGGGAAACAACTCCTCGTGTCTTATGTGCTGGAAGGCGCCGAGGCGGGGGAGCTCCCATTTTTGCGGGCGCAGCTGTGCTAATGCGGCCGAACACCGCGCGCCGTTGCTCCTGGAAGCTCCCTGCGGACATATTACGTTCCAAGAGGGTGAGTCGTAGGCATCGCGGTTTTCGAGTTCTGACTTTGATATGGGTCCTTTCAACCGACTCAGTCGCCAATAAATTCAAGAACTCGTGGAAGAGCGGAGGCACGCCGTGCCCCGAAGTGAAGAAGGTGTACAAGATTGTGCAGAGGCCGATGTATGCCACGAATTACAAGACTTATCAGTGCGTCATGCCATCACCGTACTAACATTATTGACCTTAGACATCTACCGATTGTCAGATCGCGAGTAGGGAACGAGCTCCGCCGGTGGCACGGTACGAAGCGTGAGTGTACTATTGGCAACGGCGGTAACGCCACTCCGTGCACGTCGCGCACCTGCTCCTTGTGCTACATCCTGCGTTCCACGGTCGACGCCGCGCAGTACCCAGGGGGATTGATCCACTCGTCGTCCACGTCAGACAAGTGCGCTTTCTTCCCTGAAACCGTCCGCATGTGATATAACGCAATGACGATGCACAGATCGGACCAATACTCGGACAGTCCGAACCAATACCCCTCCAAGGCTATGCTTCTGACCAAGGTCGCGGCGGGGAAATCGGCACAGTTGAGCCGTAGTCAGCTTTCGCAGGGTGTTCCTGCTGGATACAATTCCGTAGGCACCCGGTTTCGCTAGTCACGTTAGACTGTCCCGTCCTAATTTAATTGCTCTGATGATAGGTCCAAGTGATCAGCTCGCGCTCGAGTTCAAAGGTGGACGACTTGGTTGTGAATACGGGAGAGGCCGTACAGCCGTCCTACCTTGTCATTTATGGGTGAAAATCTCGCTGTCTGTACGTCTATATTTTGGTCGTGGCTGGAAGCATTGCGATGTAACGAATTCTTGTACGCTCTATTGTGGCAGCATACTAGCTGTAGCCAATGCTCTTGTAATTGAACTGACATCTTCATCTACGATGACCATGGGATTGTATACTTAGTCTGTGATATGATACTAATGCGAGTCTGGTGGAGAGTCGTTGTGTATGGCCCTTGTTGTTACCCATGCTGGTTCCATCTGATCGAGGGCCATGACGCAATTTCAAGTCATCATCATCATTCTGGACTGGGTTTCGAAAGTAAATCTGAAGCTGAAGCTATAGTGCTGAAGGTCTCTGGTCTAGCCTGCTTGTGCAATGGTCAGACCGGGAGACGGCTCCCATCCTGTTTCAGGAAGTGGCTTTCCCTTTTCGGACTCTTCTATTTATGATCAATCGCTCTTCGTTTTTCTTCTGTCTATCTGAGTACAACCGCCTATGTCATGATGTGTTCTTGAGGCGACAACAATTCTTTATTCTTGCGGGCCTTTGCTCATATAAGCCAACCTCGACGTCGAGCCATTCGAGTTCTCGAGGATCAGTGTGGACGGACGACATGTGTGTCGCACGTACATGGTAAGCTGTCATTATATTCTCGTGTTCTCATAGAAGGGACTGAGCGTCGAGCGCTTGTATTTCGTGTCGTGGCGTTCGAGTGGTCTTACCAGCAGCGGAGAGTGTTCCTTCGCGCATATATCGACTTCGCCCACACCATAAAAATTTGGAGACTGCGGGCTTACAATCTAAGACAATCGTTGCCAGAAGTTATGAGTACAATATACATGGAATACAGTTGATCCGTCAAGTCCGTGGTGGCCTAAGGTAGGCCCCCGTCTGACTCAAAAGCTCGCTGTTGGGGATCCCGCTCCTCGCCCTCCTTGGGACCGAGCTTTAAACGCGGCTTCAAACTCGGCGAACGTCCTCTCCCCGGTGATGGCGAACATCACGCGCTCGAACGAGCTCCCGAACCTCGCGCCGGGGACAGAAAGTAAATCTGCCCATGTCTTCGCAATAAACGACACGTTATTGCGGAACACACCCGTACCGAAGCTGCCCAACACGATGTCCTTCACGCCCTCCTTCTCGAACAGGTACAGCACGCGCCCCATGCGCTCCTTCATCTCGCGCTCGATCTTGTCCTCCACGCTCGCATGGCGCCCAGCGGATGACTGGCGCACCTCGCCGGCGTTGACCGCTGCGCATGTAAGCACGTCCGCATCGAAGGGCTCTGTCCACGCGCCACTGTCATCGCGAAAGACGACGACGCCGGGCGAGTAGACGATCGCGTGCGTGTAGAAGCCCTGGCGGGCGTCGCGCGAGTGCACCTGGTAGAATTGCTGCGCAGTGTGCGTGAGGAGCGTGGGGTAGAGCGTGGATGCACGCGCGATGGACTCCTCCTGCGCCTGCGCGCCGTTGATGAACCCGCCGCCGGGCTTCGTCGCGGACGCAAAGTTGAGGATGCCGATCTTGGTGCGCTCGTCGGCATTATTCTTGTGAATGTTGCTGAGCAGGCGCGCGCAGTCCAGCGTGGAGATCTGGAGGATCGTCGTCTCGGTTGTGGCGGTGCCCGTGGGGGTTCGAGGCGCGAAATAGGATGAGAAGAACCCCGTACCGGACGACCAGTTGGATAGTGTCGTGGAGTCTGGTGAGTAGTAACGGGTGTTGGCGTTTGAGGCTTCAATCTTCCGTGTCAGACTGTGCTTGCGACCTCCCGGGGTGGAATAGGACCCAGATTGGAGGGCACTGAGTGTTTCGCTGGCTAATTGCCGAAGAGCTGCACGCTTATTGTCATCGAACGCAGGGAAAGACATGGGGGGTATTGGGGAGCGACGACAAGAGGGTCCGAGATGCAGAGACAAGCGCTAGCAGACAATTGCCGGAGGGCAGGCTGTAGATGGGCTGCGGCACGAGTATCGATGGTTCATGTGCCTGGCAGCTTCCATGCATTGTTGTGAGACTGTACCTGGAACGCTTGAGCACCTGAACGTGTAGACTGACCACTCCCAGATCCGCTCTTTGAACAAGCGCTCTGCCCCATTTCGATTTCCGGATCAGAGATTTCCGACACATCCAAAAAAGGCAGGTGAACTCCTTCACACGTACTATTATCATCGCAGAGCGATGTATCTACAGTTGCGCAGCCGGCCAACTCTCTGACAGAAGATCATGAGAACAACGCTAGCTTTACGGGGAACCGCCTCATCGACGCCGTGCGAGAGAACGTATGCTACCGGTTGGCCCAAGGCTCGGAGATGGAGAAATTGTCGGACATGTGTACTGCCGACGGTGTACGGCAGTGTAAAACCATGCCATCATGCCTAAGTGGTCTCGCTGTTCATTCTCGGAGACCACTAGACAGATGGTCGACAGCCCATCAATGGCGGTTCCCAGCCAGCGCCTCCGCTAGTTGCGACTCATTGCAGCCTCGTGTATGTGCAGAGGAGACATTGTTCGAAATCTCAATGTTTCTTTGTGACATTGTCGCTACCCGCACCCTCCGCTGACGCGATTTAAATTGCGGAGGGGCTATGGACAAATTTCAGCACTTGACGTCGTCCAACTTCCGCTTTATTAGCAACATCTCGAAACTTGCACCATGTCTGTGGTGAGTGTGCACTCTTGTGCCTTCGTATTTTCTGTCGCTGACCTCTTACATCAGAGCTTACTGTACCTGAAGCCCAACGACCAGTTCACTCGCAACAGTGAGCCCCTTTGCTGTAGTAGCACCCCTCAATGTGCTCTGACTTCATTTGTGATGTAGTCGAGAATCAATTCTACTCATCGTGGCAGCATCCTAATACTAGGACCCCGAAGATCAAGCACATTTTTTACCTTCTTCACCAGAGTCCGCATTCTCGTGGACATCTTCAACGCAACCGAGCTTACATGTACGTTGTCTGACTTGTGCCTGGTTTACATTTGCTTTTGCTGAACAGGATGTTCCAGGCAACGGCATGGTAATGAACAGATGCTTTTCCACGGCACCCTTCGTACATGCCAGATTGGGGACACGCCTGGGAGCTTGTATCCTTGTAACCGTTCTGACTGCAAACTCTGCGCCATCTTGCGCTGTTCCTTCGACCCGAATAAATCTCGTATGTTGACGCATCAGAGTGTACATTTAGTTTCTGACCATGCTTCGTTTCCAGACGATGGAATGTTTGGCCACGGCGTGTACACCACTCCCGTTTCCTCGAGTAAGCAGACCCGCAGCTTCCTTAAAGTCGATCGTTCTATTGTATATCACTTCCTTAGAAGCAGAGATATATGCCAAGAGCCCCAACTCGCACTACAAAGCGATGTTATATGCGAACGTCACTATCGGCCGGACAAAGACGTTATATCAAGCAGCACATGGCCTATGGCAAGCTCCGGACGGCTGTGATTCTGTAAGTAATCTGGTATCGCTCCGCAACGCGCGACCTCTTTCCTAAGCCCATTTCACCTAGGTGACTGCGGCGACATTCTCGCAGGGTGGTGCCGTACACTATCCTGAGATGATAGTATACCGTGAAGACGCCATCTGTGTCAACTCTCTGATTATATACGAACCTTGATTCTGGTCCGAACGAGCTGGAGGGTCAAACTCGTCGTCGCTTGAGGCCGCTATGGTGTTTGATTTTTGTACTCGTACTGCCTCGTATATGTACAGCAGTAATTGTGGTTCTCGTATCGATAAATATGATCGTGGGAGGCAGAATCATATAATCACTTGTCAGATCAAACTTTGCAATTGACATCGCAGTGTCGAGGCCGTTATTCAAGCTGTACAGCCTTACTTCCGGGGGAAAGGCTGCAGTCTCACACTTCGCCTTATCGATAAGAGCTGGCGATTGATCGTCTGGAACGAATTCAGCACCTGCCAAGATCCACTTGCAGTTCACCGCCGTTCTCCTCGTGTCTGCGCCATTGACCAGTCGTTCTCACAGCAAACGCCGCATTTACTCCGTCGGCAGACATGGGCTGGCAAATGTACCGTAAAGCTGGATATTGGCGTTTTGCGAGACCCGAGCTGATTGCTTGAACCACATCGAGCAGAAATCAAGTGGTAGTAGGCAATCTGCCGAGTTATAAGATACCTGCTATCTTGTGTATGTTTCGAATTGGCTGTCTTGTTTCTGCATTAGGCTGTTAAATTCGGCAATACTTATCTGGATTCCATTCTGACACGGTATATATGTTACAATTCGCCGAAGGTATGATCGTACAGGACATGTGCAAATCGCTCATGAACAATAGCGCGCAAAGAGGTTAGCCACGACAGGCCCATCTTGGACGCATTAGAACACAAGCAAGAATACCGGTCTGATTGCATCGTTATGATATACGATGGTCTCGTTCAGCCTCCCATTATCCCTGTCGAAGACAACCTATTGTTGTGCGGACAAGCCCCGTAGTTAGTGCTCAGCATCGTTTTCGTTTTCGCAGGCCGAGCACAGACGTACGGAGTTATAGCCCGCAGGAAGGGACGTCACCTCCCTGAAGTTCGATGCATTGTAGACGCGACCGAGGGCGACCTTGTTGAGGAGTATGGCGCCACCAGGCTGGCTGTAATTGTACTCGCCCCGCTTGCTGGTATCACGGCGGAACCGGTAGCTGTATGCCCTGGAACAGACGGAACATAAGCATCAGAATCAATGATACTATGTCCGTGCACGAACTTGTTCGCGGCGGAGGACGTATATATCGCCGCTCCGAAGCTGTTCGATGATGACAAAGGATCCAGATTAGCATCAATGGCCCGACGAATATTGAACAGGGCGCACCCTCCTTCCGGACTACCGAGGTTCGTGTTGAATGATGTCTTGAGGATATTGCACAGTGGACAGCTGCGCGAGCTACACAACGTCGTCCTCCCCGTGTTACCTAGCTGACAATCCCGTGGCATTCCGTGATAGCAGAAACGCTCGTTACCGACTTTCTTCCTATTACAATGAACCACAGACCATGAGGGATACACGGGATATGCTGCGAGGAATTGCACACACTTGTAAGTATCGTAAGGCTTGAGAAAAACTGAGCTCTCCACAATCTTGTAGACATGCTTAATCTGCGGCACAGGCTCGCCCATGGTCGGTTTCCAGGCCTTTTTGAACTTTGTCGCAACTACGCAGAGATACAACGCAATGGTGCTGTCAGTCCACACACGTTTCAAGCTTGCGCTGAAACGAGAGACGCACCCATATCCCATGTGTCATGATTCTGAGGCACTTCTAAGATCTTCGGGGCTGTCTCCATTGCCAGTTTTTTGCATGCCCGCCCACAGAAGTGGTACTTGCCGAGCTTCGGTCGACACCGGCACATTAGGCATGCGACACGCGACCGGCTGCGGCATGTCGGCCCACAATGGTCGGAGGACGTGAGCTTCGGCTTGCGGTGGCAGTACTGTTGCGCAAAATCAGAGTCAGCAAACCACTCCGAAGAACATTCGTGTCAGTTGCTCACGCTGCACTTCAAACGGTCTCCGCCGCCAGAACAGAGACTCTTAAGGCATGCCATACCGCAAGTGAGAAAGATATCAGGCCCCCTGCGGAAGCATAGGCGATCATTGCAGATCTGCGAATCAGTGGCAAGCCGTCAGTCCTATATTATCGTACATCTCATCGAGACACGCACAACGCATGTCCGAGTAGAAGTCCCATCCCTAGTCTGAACTTGACCGTTGCCCTTAGCGATTTCGTACCGTCCAGCACAGGTGAGGCCGCAAGTGGGGTAGCTCTTTCCATTCTTACGATATGCGGGACGAGCACCACAGATCTGAATGAGAACATCGGTTGTCATCGAAGCTGTCCATGTTTGCGCATAACCGGTCAGACGCTACGCACCACACATAAAGGGGTAAAATTTCCGGTCTTGTATACTCCAGTGCAGGTCAGGCCGCAGGTAAAACAATGCTTGCCTTCTTTGATATATGCGGGCTTCTTGCCACAAACCTTCCAGTAATTTATGTTAGCTAAATGTTGGTGATTGCTCGATTCATGTACGTACCACACAAAGGATGTTGATCACGTCCGGTGTAGGGTCACGGCCGTTCGGAACACGGCTACCTCCAGACTGATACTCAGCAGCACACGTTAGTCCACAGGTAGAATATGTCTTTCCATCCCTGTTGTACGCAGGTCGGATGCCGCAGACCTATTGCGGAGACGTCAGATATCTCTACTGCTTGTAGGTATAGATCAGACTCACAATGCACATAGGGGTCTGACCAGCGCGGCTCTGGGGCTGAGCCAATGCGCGGCTCATAGATCGAGGCGCCGCGGAGGCGAAACTAGCGGCAGCAAATCGACTGCTGAGCTGGTGGATATCAGTGTCATCATTGAAATCCGAGGCATTGTCAGGGTATCCGTCGCCATAATCGCTCTCGTAGTCAGGATATCCATCTCCATCGCGAAAACTGCTCCCATGGGCGCTGCCGGAGTACCCGTCACTGAAGACATTGTCGAAGCGTCCGCTGCTAAACCCGTGGGCATATCCGTCATCGGTGGCTCCGTCATCGTCTGAGGCCATACTATCAAAATCGCTGTCGTCATCATCGTATCTGTTGGACGTATATCGCCCCTCGTTGTCGGTATCGAGGCCCGAGCTGTCGAAATCGAACGGATTCCCGTAGGAGGTAGAGTCATCGTAGCCTGAGTAATAAGGGGGCATTGCAACACACTTGCGAAAATCTGGAGAGTGATGAAGAGGGCTAGTCGGTGCTAGCAGTTTATTGTGAGCCTTGAGCCGAGGGCCTTGAGTCTCAGAATCCGTTGATATATCCACTGTCAGAATGTATCTCCATGAAGAGATGTTTCCAGAATACTTGAGTTATAAATCTAGTGTCCTAGAACGGCATCAACGGGGAGATGCAATCGCCGGTGAGGGATGCTGTTAGCAGCAAGCCAACAATACATTAGAGACCACTCATGTGCGCCGCATGCGAAGTAATTAGACGGTGAAGGAAGGCCTTGAGGCTCGTGCACGCAGCGAAATGGCGTAGGCGCCCGTGACAATCCTTTGGCGCCGTTCTCACAGCTCGATTCAGTCACAAAGCTTGACCTCAAATTTATGCGGGTCTTTCCCGGACTCCTCGCTGAGACCGACATCACCTATACACGTGCATCACTAGCATTGCGCTAAGTATCTGCTAGCACAACTGTGAATTCTCACTTACGTGACATATCAGCTATCAGTGCGTGGTATAATGACACTCGCACGCAGCAAATCCCGGCTCTACTTCTCCGATATTTATTACGTATGATAGAATATCGGTAAAGCTCAATGTCAACGATGAGCTCGATGCGCCGCAGCATCGACGCGATACATCAGCGTGCCAAGTTTCGAGAGCCTATCCTCGCTAGGGCAATGCACGCTTCTGCGTGTCAAAGTTGAATCATCAGAGGTGAGCTTTTGTGGAATCTTCTGAAGCCCGGGCAAGGCGGGTTATCTGAACACATAAAATGCTTGCCTAATCCCAACGCCCAGCAATACGTCCACACGTCCACATAAGGATGCCCACGTCTTCGCTGGTGTCGAACCTTTGCGTCAGAGGGAGTGCCCCAAGTATCATCTGACTCGCAAACGGCGTGTTTCCCGATGCATCTGAGAAACGGCACATGTGGCGGCGAACCACATCTCACGTTCTGCTTCCCTGCCGCTGAGCTCGTGCCTCTACACGCCAGGTTCTCATGTCAAACAGCTCCTGACATGAGATGTGATCCTAGAACGTATCTTCACCGTAATCAAAAATCCTCTGTATTCCTTGTCCGTGAATGTGAAGCGAGGCATCTCCCTATCACTATCATGGTCGCTGACGGACTGATATTGGCCGTAGAAGACTCGAATGTGAACCCCGCTGGTCTTAGAATATTCTAGCATGGCAAAAATACAGCAAAAACAACAACAGACCTCCCTCGCAGAAGTTACAGATAGGCGGCATAGAGCATAGAGGCACTGTGCACCTCGGGGTGACCATCCCTCAGCGATTGTTCATGGCAGCCTTGTATCTTAATTCATGCCGATGTCTCAATATTCCTCCAATTGTCAGGATCTACCCTTCCGCTCTCTGTTTCGAGAAGCAACGGCAGATAGCGACAAACCTTGTACACCATGACGCGACTCAGTCTGAGCTTCCGCAGTCTGACCATTGGTCATGGAGCCAGACATGTACAAAACGACTTCTCTCTAAGCAGTATTAACACATCGTCCATTAGTGATCATCACGAGAGGGTGAGGGGAAAATGCCTACCTCACGATAGCCATTCGGTAGCCTATTTCTGGTTGGCCACCAGCCACCGTCTCTGCACTACCGACTGCACCACCTTGCCCCAAAGTATAATCTGCGAGGGCGGTTTATCGTCATTAATTTTGCTGTAATTTGCCGTACGTGCGTACTACAGCCAGTAGTAGCTGCAGTGCGAACAGCGTCATCACGCGATTCTGGTCGCGCCACATGTAGTAAGGAAGTCAGTAGTTACACAGTTGAACTAGATCAGATATCTGATGGTATCTCACATAGCAGGTTTCGCCGGCGATCAATTCCCACTGCCCCGATGGAGGTCTTGTGGATACCTCCAGGAGCTGCCCTAGGTATGTTTGAAGCCGCAAATTTCAGCCTAGAATGGGGACACGTGCCTTCGCGGTCACTGGAAGCTTTGGCCAGGATTGCTGACCACCCGAATGTAGAGACCATCAAATTTGGCCGTAAGACACCGTCTGCGAAGTAATGTGCGAACCAGCCACATTGATCCCAAAGCTACCGGGTGCGATTATTGTGAGGGCCCACGCTGGCGCCTCCGGGACCTGCGTTCTGATCCACCACGGACACAGAAACAAGATATGATTCCGAGTTTCCAAGCCACCTCCGCATGAGCAGTCGTAGCCCCCCGGGCTCTTGGGATGTTGAATCGAGCACGGGAATTGGTTGGTCAGGATGTGCAGGCGACCTTAGGATCGTGTCTTCTGGAATAGTCCGCCTTCTATCGGATGCCGTAGTGTAAATGCGGTCGGGGAACATGGGCTGAGAAACCTTCAAGAGCATATGTCTTACTGTCCAATGCGTGCGCCAGCTCGCGGCACAGTATCAGTGAGCCACGACCATGATGGTGTGTTTATTGGCAGTTGCTGCTGACTACTAATCACTGCAGGCCGACTTGCAGGCTCGGGCTGACGGCTTCTGACTGGGCCTTGCATATCACTTCTGACAACTCAATTTGAGCCGGCATCCCTGGGCGCAGCATTGACACCGTCACGGATACACATGATGATGCTATATTTGTCCCATGATATAATAAATACAAGATGATACCATACACAATCCCTGGTCCAAAAGGCGTTAATGCCGATCACACCATGTTCAGAGCCCTTATAATGAGGTGCATTGCACTTCTCATGCAGATCAAGTAACCCATAATGTGGACGTCGGCTTTGGTTGCAGCATGTGCTGTGCTTATCGTCTCACGTATCCTTGCTATCTTTACGAAGCTTCAGGTTGTATGACAATCTTACCACTCCAACTTATACTGATAAATCGTGCGAACAACTTTTGTAGAGAGTTGGTCGAATCCCTGGGTTCCGCTGTCTGTTTGGTCCGCTTTCCGTGCCCGGGCCTTTCCTCCCATCCACCGCATTAAATCCCGGACTTGATTGGCCGTGGTTATGGAGGAAAACAGGTGCGATACTTTTCACTGACAAGCAGGTCCACTTAAGTACAGCGACACAGTTTACAAGCACTACGGTTCTCGGACTATATCCGCCGTTCCGTTTATATGCGGCGCACCTCTGATTTGTACAGCATCTCTAGACATCGCAAAGCAAGTGCTCAGCGGAGACAAGCGTTACTACAAAGGCCCTACCTCGACCGCTGCTCTAACGTAAGCATTTTCTAATCGTATGCTCTAAGAAACCCGCTCTAACTCAATCATCATGTTTAGGTTATGGGGGGAAAGTGTTGTTTCCGCAGAGCACGATGTGTACAAAAAGCACCGCAAAATTGTTGGTCCCGCCTTCACAAGCTCCACGTAAGTCGGTGCTGTTGGCAATGTCGTGACCCTTTTTTATTCTCCCCGTTAGATATGTCTTGGTGGCGCGTCAGACCGTGAATTTATACAAGGAGATGATCGAGGGCGAAGGTCTCCCCCGACGACCCGGACGAAGAGGCGCTGGCAACCGCATCTTCGGGAGCAATTGCGCGTCTGGCGACGCCGCGAATAGCATACAGGCTACCTATCAAAAGGTACTCCATTGACGCATCGAGCGAGCGAAATCAACCGCTACAATATAGACTACGTAAAGTAGACAAGGCAAACAAGAGGTTGGCGGTCCTCATGCGTCAATTCGTCGAAACAAGGAGGTCAGAACTTGCGGGAAACCACGAAGCGGATGATGCAACAGGGCACGACATCTTCACACGTCTCGTCTATGCAAGCCAATTAGAAGGAGAGAAAGGGCTTACAGACAGCGAACTCGTACGGTTGGCGCATCTTACTCCGCTCACGGCTGACTTTCATATGGTCAGATTGGTAACGTGTTCGCCTTCATGTTTGCGGGCCATGGTGAGTTCACGGCAATTGCGTGGTGTGTCGCGACGTTGATCGAGATCTTGCCGAGACCACAGCGCATACGCTTTCGGCGACACTAGCCCTGCTTGCTCTGCATAACGAGGAGCAGGATACGACTGTAAAGAACATTCTCGACGTTCTCCGTGACGGGAGAGATCCAGTAGGTGCCCCACGCAATTAAGGCCGTACCGCACTAAGGTGGATCGGCAGACCTTCGACGACTACCCAAAGCTTAACGTGTGCGCGCATGCTTCCTGGAGGCTGCGCGTATGTTCCGTAAGTACACCATTTTCAGAACTCATGCATTATATGAAACCGCTTGTCCATGTAGCTGCCGCCAACCTTGAAACACGAGACACCGCCGAGGCCGTTGTGCTAAACCTGCCTCATACGAACGGCAGCAAGCCGCTTGTCGTCCCGCCTTCGACATGATAGGCATACGTAAGTAGACATTATGCGTTCACACTCGTTCTTCGGTGTGACGACTCTTGACTGCAGACTATGACGAAGAGCGCTTCCCCGACCCAGAGCGGTTTGACCCTTCTCGCTAGTTGGGCGTACCAGAGCTCGACCTTACGTTCTTCGGAATCGGCCCGCGCGCATGCCTCGGCAGGAAGTTCGCTTTGACAGAGGTGGTGTTTGTGCTGACAATGCTTCTCCGCGACTGGAAGGTGAGCGTGCGGCTAGAGAGAGGCGAATCGATGGAGCAGTGGCGGCTACGGGTCATGAAAGGCAGCCTTGTTGGGCTTGGATTTGGTATACAGCCCGCGCCCCTAGTGCTTACCAGAAGAACATGACCTATGCTTGGTCTCGCTCTGTCGGATTTATAGAGCATGTTGCGCAATAGTTCAACCAAGGCTGGACACATTGTCGTCTGCTGCGAGTGAGATACTTCTAAGAAACAGTAGAATCAGCTGGCAGATCGAGTGATGAATCTCATCAGTCCAGATCTGCATCTCAATTTCAATGCACCACGTGACAAGACACGTCGCGACGCGCTGTCGCTCTCGTGGCATACGCATACACCCTCCTGACCTGCTATCTGCGCTATTCGCAATATAACGACCACTACCGAATCGGACGTGCAAAATCTCCACTAGGAGTCTAACGCAAGAAGGCAAGTGCGTCGAGAAGTAGTGCGCAGGTTAGCGGTCAGCATTTCAAGCTCATTGACCTGTGAACTGCCTTGATGGACCGTGGTTTCAAGCTAGTCCTCTGCATAATGTTATGATGGCTCCCGCGCTCCGCCCCAGAACTCCACCAAACATCCTGTTCTTCTCTCTACTACCCGTCGCCGCTTGGCTAGTGCTTCGTCCACTCCTTGATCCAGCACCACCACTACCTGCACTGCATGCTTCGTTAGGCTTCTCAGTTCTGGCGCTGCTTGGAGCCCTATACCTTGTACCTGCACTGGGTAATACATTTGTCCATGCGAACCTCAAAGGACGAGACCTACTCAAAATATACGACGATCCGGTGTCAGTTATGAAATATACTACTCCTTGTGCCGCTCTAATATTCGAGAGATAGACCAGAAAGCCTCGGACTTGTCTGCGCATCTATATATATTCTGCTCCTAATCCTATTTATTCCCTTTGCCTTTTCCGACTTCTTCAATCGTGAGCATGACTCAACGCGGAAGCCTCGCGAAGGACTTGTCATTAATGAGTTCCCACATCATCAGGTGAGCCTTCATTCATGGTAATTATACACATCTCATTTTTCAGTCGCATTCACAGCTATCTGTGTATCTCTCGTCTTTACTCTCCCTTCTGATAGCGACTATGCTAGGGTTTCTAGATGACGTCTTCGATATCCGATGGCGGCACAAGCTTCCCATTCCAATCATCGCGTCCATTCCGCTTCTGATCGTCTACTACTCAGAGCATGGTACTACAGATGTTGTCGTTCCGATTCCTCTGCGATGGCTCCTGGGATCGTTGTTGAACCTAGGTTCGATATTTTGTTGGCTCTTATGCATGATATTGAACACGATGCGCAGGCCCGCTGTACTATGTCTATATGTCCTTGCTATCCACATTCTGCACCAACAGCATCAACATCCTCGCGGGTATCAATGGCTCTGAAGTCAGCCAAGCGCTCATCATTGCCCTTTCCGTTATCCTCAACGACCTGCTCTACCTGCCTTGGCCGTTTGGCTTCCGCATACCGCTTCCTCTGCATCTGCTCGGGCGTCCCGGAGTAGAAGTGGGTGGTGTGTGGAGCGCAGGCATGGCATATGGCAGTCGACTACTCGTTGAGCGCCACCTCTTCAGCTTGTACTTCATGCTACCGCTCGTAGGTGTGTGCGCCGGATTCATGTTCCACAACTGGTCCGTACACTCTTCTCGACCTACTCATTGGAGTCCCGCTCATTGTCTCGAACTATAGGTACCCCGCGCGTGTCTTCCCTGGGGACACCCTATGCTATGTGACGGGCATGGCATTTGCTGTCGTTGGGATTCAGGCCCACTTCTCGAAGACACTATTGCTCTTTTTCCTGCCCCAGATTTTCAACTTCGTGCTCTCGTGCCCTCAACTGTTCGGGCTCGTCCCCTGCCCCCGACACCGCGTACCCAGGCAAGTCTCGCTCGCTCTACTGCACCCATTGGGTTCAAGCCCCTTCGTTGTGCGCGCTAACACTCCGACATCCCCCGCAGGTTCGATGCAGACACTGGGCTGCTGTACCCCTCGAAAGCGGGATTCAAAAATCACGCGCCCAGTCGCCTGTCCGCCCTAACATTACATGTGTTCTCCTCACTCGGATTGGTGGAGCTCACGGAGGACCCGAAAACACACGCCATCACGGAGACGACGAACCTGACCATCCTCAACGTGTTTTTGCTCCGGTTCGGCCCGATGAGGGAGGACAGTCTTGTGAAGGTGTTGATGGGCACGCAGGTTGTCTCATTCCGTCTTGCGTGACCTCATATAGACGCTAACAAAGTCTTGTAGGTCGCCGGGAGTGTGTTTGCGTTCGTTGTACGGTACGGGCTGGCTGGTTTAGTGTACGATGGAAACAGGCGTTAGCCATGATTTTGGGGCTATTAACGCCTTTGCGCTCCAATGCAGCGATCTTCGCTGTCCTTTTGACCGGTCAGTCCAGACATAAACGTGAGCTTCTTAGGGGTCTTTCGCTATCCAGGCCTGTCCACTCGCGGCTGGTCGCGGTCCCCTATGTTGGGGGTGACGCCTTCGGTCTTGTTCGGTATCCGAATCGCAACAGTATCTCGAGAACAGCCGTCGCCTTTGGATTCTGCAACCCTGAACGATATTCCAGCCCGATCAAAGGCCGGCGTACGCAACGGTAAGTAAAAATGACCGTGGGGCGGGGCGGGGCGTTAGAGCGTATAAGCGGCGGGGTACGGCACCATCAAGCTTCTCCAGATGTGAGCTGGCGTTCGTCGCGTCTTCCGGTACCCGGTTGAGGCGTATCGGCCGAGGAAAGGCGAAGGTGGGTCATCGTTCGGGCGCAATCCCCGTCTGCGGAGGGGCAGACGGGATCAGTTGGGCGTCTAGTGCGTTTACCCCGCACTCGGCAAGCATCTGACTGCTATTTATGGCAAGTCCCCCAAATCACATGGCGCCGATGTGCTCTGGAGATGATCGGCTCTAGCCGCCACAGAGGTGAATGAAAGGGCTGCAGAATGGACATCCGGTACCCAGCATATTCCCCTCTCCCCTCCCCCGCACGCCCATAGTTATACTGCCATGTCCTACAATGAAAGATCTGCTTTCCAGGCTGAGGTTGCTCGCGTCGAGCAGTGGTGGAAGGTCGGTTCATTTCTTCCGCTCATAGTACTTAAGGCTGAGTCGGTGTCTTGGCAGGATGCTCGTTTTTCGCGCGTGAAGCGACCTTACACCGCCGCACAGGTTGTCTCGAAGCGAGGGACCCTTCCCATTTCTTACCCTTCCGACGTCCTTGCTAAAAAGCTCTGGGCTACTCTCTCCGAGCACTTTAAGAGGGGTACACCTTCACACACCTATGGCGCGTGAGTGTCGCGGTTGAGATATACCATGTAATTGTTACTCAACATTGCACGATAGCCTCGACCCTGTGCAGATTACGCAAATGGCCAAGTACTTGGAGACTGTCTATGTCTCTGGCTGGCAATCATCGAGCACGGCATCTAGCTCAAATGAGCCAGGCCCTGATCTTGCCGGTATGTGGTTTCAGAATTCAATGCTCAGCGATGGCGACTAAGGATAAGTTTAGATTATCCATCAAACACAGTACCAAACAAGGTCGAGCATCTGTTCATGGCTCAGCTCTTCCACGACCGCAAGCAACGGGAGGCTCGATCGGAGTTGTCAGATACGGAGCTTGCATCTACACCTGTCATTGACTATCTTCGACCCATCGTCGCCGACGCCGACACGGGACACGGTGGTCTTACTGCCACCATGAAGCTCGCGAAGATGTTCGTTGAGAAGGGTGCCGCAGGGATTCACATCGAAGACCAGGCGCCGGGCACGAAGAAGTGCGGACACATGGCAGGCAAGGTGCTCGTGCCCGTGCAAGAGCACATCAACCGGCTCAGCGCGATCCGCCTGCAATTCGACATCATGGGCGTGAACAATCTCGTTATTGCGCGCACAGACTCGGAGGCGGCAACGCTCATCACGACGAACGTCGACGAGCGCGACCATGCATTCATCCTCGGCTCCACTAACCCCGATCTTCGCCCGCTCGTTGTCGTTCTCAATGAAGCGGAGCGCGCGGGCAAGACAGGTGAAGCGCTCGAGGCGGTGGAGGAGCAGTGGATGTCCGCGGCGAACTGCCAGCTCTTCTCGACATCACTCGCAAACGCGCTCAAGGCACAAACCAGTGCGAACCCGATTACCCTCGAGCGCTTCACGCGTCGCGTCGCCAGTCTGTCCTATCCCGAGGCCATTGCGGTCGCGAAGAAAGAGTTCGGCCTCAGGAACGTGCCGCACTGGGACTGGGACGCTCCGCGGACTCGCGAAGGATTCTACCGCTACCAGGGCGGGACACAGGCTTCTGTAAGCCGCGCGATTGCGTACGCACCGTACGCGGACCTATTGTGGATGGAGACCAAGAAGCCGATCCTGTCCCAGGCGAAGGAGTTCGCTGATGGTGTTCATGCGGTATACCCTCAGCAGTGGCTGGCGTACAACCTAAGCCCATCGTTCAACTGGGAAGCGGCCGGTCTGAACACGAACGACATGAAGGCGTTTGTATGGGAGTTGGGCAAGCTCGGGTTCTGCTGGCAGTTCATCACAGTGAGTGTGCTTCTTTCATGGCATTAAAGGGCGATAAACTGACATCGTTGCACCAGCTCGCTGGCCTTCACTCCAATGCATACATCAACGACCTGTTTGCGAAGGCGTTCGCACAGGAGGGCATGAAGGCCTATGTCGAGCTAATCCAGAGCCGTGAGCGGGAAATTGGCTGCGATGTACTCACTCACCAGAAGGTACGTCTAAGTTGTAGTTCTCGTGCAGTGTGTCGTTGAACATGGGGTGTTCGCAGTGGAGTGGTGCGGATTATATGGACAACCTCATGAAGACGGTTACCGGCGGTGTCTCGTCCACGGCGGCAATGGGCAAGGGCGTGACGGAATCGCAGTTCGGAGCGAAGGCTAAGCTCTGATCGACGTTGGGTAGATCATGTACTATGTATTGTATTGTATCTCGCATGCTCTCTGATGGGTAGATGTATGTTGCAACTTGAAGCGCGTGCCCTGGCCTCCGGAATTGTGCAAATTCGGGGTGTATTCGAAAGCCCTGCAACAAGGGGGGAAGCACACAGACATCTATAAGCCGTTTCAGATGCTGTCGATGTTACGCATGATGGACATCATAAGAGTTGCAGGAGGTTGCAGGGATTCAGATTCTATAAGCGCCCACTGTACCTCCTCAGTTGCCATTTTGGGCAGTTATACTCGAGCCACTTGCAACTTCAGCTTCAGTGACCACGGCTATTACGCGACACACCGCTAGGGATGAACGCAGCAGAACGCCTTGGAGCCGCGTCCAAGTTTTTACTTCAATCACCTCCGGGAGAGATCAACGATGTCCTCAACGGTAAGTCAATTCTCTTTGATCGCGAAGTGTACCTGTAACGATCTTTCCAGACGTGCGCAACATCATCTCGGACGATGAGTCACTCCAGGAGGGTGTCCTTCCTGCATTGCGCGAATACAACCTCGCGCAGTTCATTACTGCAGACGTTCCGGGCCACAACCACCATGTCAGTCGCTTGCGTTCGACCTACCGGGACAGCGTCCTGAGCAGTGATCCACCGTTACAGTCCATCATCAGTGCTGCTGCAAGAGTCGTGAAGGCGGATCAAGAGGAAGGCGAGAACATAGACCGGTTCTGGGATCCTCGCTCGAGGACGAGCTTCCGTTTTGATCATCTGAGCCTCGTACGCACGCGTCGTCTCTATTCTAGAGACGTGGTCTAATAATGCGCACTGCCCTGTAGGAAACCTCTGAGCCAGAACCTTACGAGCCGGACGCGGAGTCAGAGCCCTTCAGGTAAGCACGTGTGAACCAACATATCCAGTCTGCGTCCCACATCTATGTCCAGATCGGCCCTCGAGACGTCAACGCTGTCGTACCTTGGTGCACATTACCATGGCGGCGTCGCATCCGTATTTCCTGCACCTCAATCTACAACGCGCTTCTTTATACAGATTGTCGCCAACAAGTACAACCCATCGAATTTCTGGTCCGTACAGATAGATACACTCACGTCTACGGACGCTCACATAAAACAGGTCCGGGCGATGGCGCTCGGAATATATCCTGGACCTAGAGGAGAAACAGCTGAAGGGAAAGATCCAAGTAAACGTGCACTACTATGAACAGGGGAACGTCAGTCGAACACTTACTTTGGCCCCCACTGGGCTGACCCTGACCAATTCCGCTGGTGCACCATAGGTCCAGCTCTCTACAACACACGATGCTGACCTTCCTCTGCCTCCGATGATCACTCCGTCCAATACCTCGTCTGCATCAAAAGTCCTTGCGCTCATCGAGGCGGAAGAGGGAAAATACCAGGCATCGCTCAGCGACGCCTACGCCGAGATGGGCGAGAAGACGTTTAAGGGCCTCCGGCGCGCGCTGCCTATGACTCGTTCAAAGTTGGATTGGGATAAGGTATGTTTCGTATAGGCAATAGCGCAACAATGGCTGAATACATTTCCTGACAGGTGTTGGGCTATAAGCTCGGAGCTGAATTAACATCGGGAAGAGGTGGTTTCGGGGCGTCATAGGGATTAAATACACATCCGATGGTGATGAATGAAGTGAGGACTTGGAATGGAAGTGAACTTGACCTTGTGACAGTACCATACTACATGCATAGAATCACGATTACAGCAACACAGCTCTTTGAATGGCCGACCAGTAGTGTATGAGGTTAGGGAAGACCTCAACACCAGTGAGGCGATCTGAAAATTTGACACCTACAGCACGAGGCTGGAGCGCACTTTATGCTCTGCAGCCGAGAGCGTCGCATCCCACAACCTCTTGCCACACTTGTCCTACGCCATCTTCTTCACAGCCGACTTGCATACCGTTGTCGCGCAAAATGTAATACTCCCTGTGGGGTGTCTGTACAACTGCCAGTGCGGGATGGAGCCGTTGGCCACCGGGCACGGTGAAGTGGACGCTCTCGATGTAATGGTGCCTGCGATACGAGAACGAGGTGAGCACTCTCGCAGGCCTGCAATGAGATGCTATAACACACTCGGGAAGGTACAAGTTGATGGAAGGAGGCTTGCAGCGACCCTGTGTTTTGCCGATGCGCGGCTGCAGGCCAGCGAAGTCTTGAGCCATCTCGGTCGCCGTCTTCCATTGCCCGCTAACACTAATCAAGGCACAACTTCCGCTCAGCCGGGAAAATCGTTGCACCAAGTCTCTCACTTACCTGTTTGCCACGACACAAGCCATAACATACCGCTCTGCGACTGTGCGCTTCGCCGTGCCTATCGGGCCCTCGCTTGCTATACGCTTCAACCAGAGTCTGCTAATGCCCTTTTCGTACTCTTCGTGATTGGCCCATTTGAGACGCCGTGAGAGCGGCTCATGGACAATCGTAGCGCTCGATGCCGATTGGAGACAGCGCGAGACGTATTCCGACCAGTCTGCACGCACGGGAATCCTGCTGGATAAATCATGATCATCGACGCACTCTTGGGCTTCCTGTCGTCCCACAACTTCGCACGTCGATTCGAGCACATAGAAGGTTTCTTTCACTGACGAGATGATGCCTTGTGGCTTGGAATGAGGCGAAACGACAGAGACGCTCCAGATCTCTCCCTTGACGACCTCTTGCACGTCGGCGACAACGTCGCACAGCCATTGAGGGATCTCTGAGTCTGAGCGTCCGATACCGATGGACAGCGCAAACCACAGCCGCGACATTACGAAGCTATATAAGAAGGTGATATTTCCGCTGAGGCTGGATTATAGCGCAGTAGATTCATGGACATACCGTATTGCGATAGCGATCTGCCTCTCATTATCCGGGCTAACCCATAAGTTGATTGCGATTGGATCAGGCAATCCCTTGCCCCTCATGAATCGAGCGAGAAACGAGGCGTCATATGCTTGCTGCCGCTGCGCCACCTCTGCCTGTCGCAAGCGCAAGTACGGCCACATGTTGGTCATTGCCAGGGAGTACCGCTTCAGAACCTCGTCCTGGAGCCGTCGCCCATCAAACTGTGACTTGAGGGTGTGCGAAGCGGATAAATATACTGACGGGGAACGGATCAGCTCAGAGAAAGGGAAGGCCCGCGGAAGGAATAGGAACGCAACAGCAGGAATATTCGTCACCTGCGTAGCGGAACATGCGCGAGACAAGAACACATTGCTTCCGTTCCTCGTTCGAGAGTCCACTGAGAATCACAGCCCAGCGATGAACTCGCTTTCGTTGAGACAAAGATGGTGGAAGCGTGATCGAGGCGAGCTCCGGAGGACGAGGAGAGGGAGGGAACTCAAGGTAGGGTGTCTCTTGGAAAGGCCTCTCATCTTCGGCTGTCGTAGCAGTGGTACCAGGATTGAAATCGGCTGGTATGACCTCCGGCATATGAATTGCAGAACCAGTATTCGGCGGCCTGAGAACGACTAGCTTCTTGAATCGCTTCCCGGTGAAAGGAAGGGAGGTTGTGACCTGCTGTGTCTTACGGATCACTTCATGATGCTGTTGAATCATGGTCCGAGCAGGAGGATCAGCAGCGAGACCAGATGACAGTGTCGGCGTTGGCTGGTTGTGAAGACGAGCATCAGTCCGTGGTCTCAGTGTTGACGAGAGAGGCGGCATAGAGGTCTTGGTCGATACGCAAGTATTTTCCGTCCTTTGTCTCTTTGACGCAGAGATCGATGCTGTAGAAAGCCGTTTCCTTCCTGCTGAGACAGTCCTGACGGATGCAATAGAGATACTAGCAGCTGGTGCAGAAGTCTCTTGGGCAATTCCGGGGCAGGTCTCATGCTCTGGTCGGCTAGTAGAAATAGATGCAGTTGCTGTGTCTTCTATATGCGGCACGAGGGACAGCATACATTCACTTGTAGGTACGTCGTCAGCGGCCTGGTCAACAGAGATCGGGCGTAGGTTTTCCGCAGAGGAAGTGGAGGTGAGTGGCTTAGCCGTATTGCTTTTCAACACCTGCGTAATCGACGAACGGGGAACAGGATTTTTGGGCTTCTTAACCTTTGTCGCCTTCGGCTTCTTGCTAGTCAAATCACTCTTCTGAGCAGGAGGTTCCTTCGCATAATTAACCTTGGCTTTTCCTTGAGACTCATGAGCGCTGCTAAGGACACTAGAGTCGCCCCGGTCGGCATTCACTGAAGGTTGCACCAAACTTCCACCATTTGTGTGTACCGAGGTTTCCTTTATCGCAAGTGCGGCAGAAGGCTCTTTGGAGATGACTTCCCCAGTCACCGCCCGAAGTTTATCGATGAGAGCGTTCTTCCCGAGCTTTGAATAGCCAGTGATTTTTCGTTCTTTACATAAGGCTTTCAGTTGGGGAACAGTGAGTTTACCCAGATCTTGCATAGGAGTCACAGCATTGCTAGCATTTTCCGCCATGGCACATGCAGTTTCTAGCCGTAAGATGATAAGTAGCAGTAGTACTGAAGCTGAAGCACTGAAGTCTGTAGCTGTGAGGGTTACGCGCAGAGGGAATCGTAGAGCCGATCGTCGATCGCGCGCACGACTCACGTGCGTGAGGGCGGGGTATGAGACGCGTTCCCTTGGCCTGTCTGAGTCTGGCTGAGTATCATCCTCTTTGTTCCGCTCGAATACGACCTATAGCTTCTCTGAACCTAATACACGGAATGGTCGTCATGGACGTCGGCAACGGAGACCAAGATGTGATGCGCATATGGTCACTGCTCACAGAAGTCTCAGAGCAGCTCACGCAGAATCGTAGCCTGTCTGTTTCTTTGCACTCCTTGACGGGCGGCATCAAGGTGAATGCTCGTCCAACGAAATAGATATTCAGTAGTGCTAATAACGGAGCAGACCCAGGCTATACATTCGCAGACGGGGTTCGTCTTGAGACGTTATAACTTGGACAGACCCAAAGGTGGTGTTTCACCTATGTTACCGTAATATTCATGTTAACGATATGCAGATGTGTACGAGGCTGAGCTAGAGCGTATGAGCGCCTCTATGATAGAGGAGAATCAGACATTGCAGAATGATAATCGCCAGCTCAACGCGCTCATTCGTGAATACGAACAGACACTGGAGAACGTGATGGATCAGTTCCGCAAACGCGCCGTGAGTTTCCACGACGCGTTCGCAATAGCGTGCAAAATCTGATTTAGTGTAGTATGAAGTGCAGCAGCATGAGCTCGCCCTCATGCGGGAATACGAGAGCGCCATCATACAGCGCGAGACAGAGGCGTTGGATGCTGTGCTGACCACCAATGACGCTCGTTCGGAAAGTCTCGCACGCTTGGGTCGATTGCTGCGTGTAATCATACGCAAGATTGGCGGCGAGGATATTGGGGCATACGAGGCGCTTGTGGAAGGAGCGGGACCCCCGTCGCCAAAAGCTGCCATTGCCTCCGGGCCATCAGCTAGTACACAAAATGAGCCAACACATGAGGATGGCGAGGCTGCGGTGGACGTGGACGGGAACCTGGCGGTGAACCACGAACTGGACGAGGAAGACGAGCCGGAGAATATAGACAGACGGCTCGCAGCGGCGGAATGGTCGCTTGAGCGGGAGAGCGAGCTCGCGCGGCTGGAACACGAGAATGAAGAGCTTCGCGCCCTTCTCAATGGAACGCTCAGCGCAACTCGGAGCGCCCATGTTCATGCGCCCATGCCCCGCCCGCCCACGACTGCATCTGCACCCGCCAACAGCGACGGTTCATCATTCGGGCAATCCATGGGCGGTGAGGAGGGCTACATGAGCGGGCTGGTGGAGTTGCATCGGCCCCGCTCTGGCGGCGCGGACGCTGGTACTGTTTCGGCGCATTC
Organism: Postia placenta MAD-698-R-SB12; assembly: GCF_002117355.1. Classification (NCBI taxonomy): domain Eukaryota; kingdom Fungi; phylum Basidiomycota; class Agaricomycetes; order Polyporales; family Adustoporiaceae; genus Rhodonia; species Rhodonia placenta. The sequence goes on along the minus strand of NW_020169842.1, from coordinate 1,245,006 downwards.
GTGGATCCGGCCACGCCAGATGCCGCGAGGGAGCGGTGGACGAGGGCAAATGGGTCCGTTCGGAACATTCAGGTCTCCACCGCAGAGTTAATCGCGTGAAGCACTAGCAGGTAGGATTCAGAACGTGAATGTAACCCCAGCTGATGTGGTGCCTTTGTTTCTGTTCAGTTGTCTCATGGATATCATCATTCCCACGAGTTGCACCGTTATACCCGAGATAAAGTATGACGCCCTCACACGACAGAACACTTGCGAGCTATGACCGGTTGAACCACATCTGCCTGACGATCCGAAGCTGTATGATACTTCGAATAGCCTGGAGGTTATTCTCGAGTTCATCGCGTCGTGTTTGTGATCCCTGGCATTTTGATTTCATTGCCACATACATTATCCGCAATGCAATGTCCCTATGTGTGGGACGATCCCGGCGATCCACTAGAACCCCGCTTCCAGGTGTATAAATCCGGTACTTGCGTGCCGCTATACTGCCGCACTTATCTCCACGAATACTGCTGCCATCTCTACACGTCGCTCACAATGAAGGAGCGATATTCTGTCAATGTGTCCGTAGAATCAGAGGACTCTTTTCAGTTATATGACCTCCGCGTCGAAGTTGTCTGCCCGCCGGGCAAACGTATAATGTGCGGAGCCAAGAACGGCGACTTCTTTACTCTCCAAGGAGAGATGCTCAAGCTACCGCCCAATCAAGGAATCTCCATCTATTCACTCGGTAACTCTACTGTTTGTTCATGTCCGACTTTATCATCTTTTGCCGAGCGCGGCGTTTTTGGCTCACTTTGTGGCTTTTCCCAGGTGCCGTCCTCCCGCTGCTCGCAGCGAAACAGCGCGTCACACCTCCTAGCGACTGGATGTCCACGGATGCAGAGGTGGCGTGTCCAGACCCGAACTGCCCCAGCAGGCTGCGCATTATTCGGACGGGCGTGGGGACGTTTAGGCATGGCGACGTAACGGTTGTTTCATTGCGCGTGGGATCTGGCGGGGGAAGCACGGAAGAGGCGTGGACGGCTGGACACACATAGCCATTCTGTGTTTGACGTGTCACCATCACTGCGAATTCAATGCATACTCGCAAGGCGCCCTTGTTCTCGCCGTGTCGGGCTTCTGTTCGTTTACGCATCTGTCCCGGGGCCGACCTCGAGACCACATTCCACCGCCCAGTCCCGTCCAGCACGCCACCTGTTGATCGCGTACCGGTGATTGACACCCTTCAGTCCGGGGACACACGCAGCCCCGCCGCATCCGCCGGTCTTGTCCATCGGGATCAGGTAGAACACCTCCTTCACCCGCGAATGCAACAGCGCCATGCTGCACATGATGCACGGCTCGTGCGTCGTAAAGAGCGTCAGCGAGGTCAACAGATAGTGTGTACCGTTGCGTGTCGCGCCCTCAGAAGCTGCACCCTCGTCCACTTGCAGCGCTGCATCGACGCCGCCCTCGCACGCCTCCCGCATGTCCTCTGAGACGGCGTCTGCGGATGCTGGGGGCGGGGAAGCATCAGGGAGAGCGGCACGGTACTCGGCGACGGCGCGAATCGCATTGAGCACCGCATGCCGGAGCGGATGCGCCGCCGACACGCGCGTGTCCCCCGCGATCAGCGGCTTTGACAGCTGCGTCGCGGCGCGCGTCTCGTCGTCGTGCGGCACGGGCACGTACGCCGCGATGGGCAGCTGCAGCGAGGCACCCGTCAGAATCAGATCGCGCGCGCATGCACAGCGGTGCGCACCTCGCCTCGGGCGCGCGCCGCGCGGGCCTCCTGGACCACGCGCCGCATCGCCGCGCACGCCCACTGCACACGGGCCCGCGCCCACGGTTCTGCCTCGTGCTTGCGCCGGGGGGCGTATACGGTCGGCCAGAGAGTGTTTTTGAGCTGCAGAGAGGTCTGCGTGAGGGCGGCCGAGCGCGGTACGAGGAGAGTGTAGGGCGCGGGAAGGGCCAACGCTGGTGGGAGGGAAGGCGGAGAGGGGTGTGTCCGGGTGTATGTGAGGAGGAGGGTCATCTGCGAGGATTGCTTGCGGATGCGCTTGAGGTGGTCCATGTCGGCAGTCTCGAGGCCGCTTATTTTGAGCCACCTGCGGAATGTGAGTGCGCGGTAACATGCAGCTAGAGTACATGCACATACTTGAGCGTGTCAGCGGCTTGCTTGGGATCTGGAAGGGCGACTACCCACGCCTGCTCTGTCGTCAGAGGTGTCAGATGTCGTCAAGACTGAGGATTAGCAAATGACGCACCTGTACGAACTGCGGACATCACTTCCTCCTCTTCGTCCTGCACAAGCTTGAGATGAGTAAAGGGCAGGTTTTCCTCCGGTATCAGGTCGTCCAGGTCACCGTCTATAAAGCGCCCCACGACCTCTTCCAGTGAATCTGGATCTGGGTCTAGCATAGATAGTCCGCCCCAGCCATCGTCCGAGAGAGTGTCCGGATCGATCACTGCGTTCGGGCCCGCGTCAATCGCGTCGAACCAGAGCTTGTGCCCATAGAAAATGCAGAGCTCTTCCCCTTCTGTGACGGCGCGTATCGTGGTATAGCGGATGGACTCTGTCTCTGTGTCGATAATGTACGATACGTTGGGGCTCGAGGAGTGATTGAAGAGGGAGCCTGAGAAGGAGGAGGGATGAATAAGCAAGACGTCGCAAGAATGGACCTTTCTCGTCTATGCTGTCTCTACACACCTAGCCCAAGAGCGAGCGCCATGCGCCCGTCGCGCCATTTGAAGGTGTAGTGGTGAATGAGGGTGTGTCGGCCGTGCTCTTCATACTCTGTTGGGGTGAAGAGCAGCACCGGGCTGATCTCAACCAACGTCTGCGCTGCGATGTCCCGCGATGCTACATATATGTTGCTGCTGTGTCTTGCTTTTGGAGCTGGAAGCCTGAGACCGGGTGCAAAACATACCGAAGACGCCTCTCCCCTTTCCTTCGGAGATGCCGATCCTGCACCCCGTGCTGTTCAAGTGTTCCGGAGGGCGCGGCGCAAACTTGGTTTGAGCAGGATTCTCGTGTTCATGCATACCTATGTTGTATGGCTCTCCGAAATCGACGTAGACGAGGGAACAGTGGTGTGGGAGCCGGAGGCATAGTCCGGAATGAGAGCCGGAAGCAGACTTGTTGCAGTCTTTTCATTTATTTTAGCGATCGACATGATCTGATCGCGTTGGATCTATATCTGGTCGTTGGGCGCTAGGCTTCTGGTCGCCAACCAGGTCGTCAACATTATTAAGTCTGAACACACATATGTGTCGGTATATGCAGGAGGGAACTCGAGCGAATAGATATGGACGAACAATATATAGTCAAGCGCAAAATTCGCTATGACAGGACAAGCTCAAATCGCCCGGGTTCTCCGAAATAATCATGGCGCCACAGAATTGTCGTGGGTTTGCAGAGATTCAGAACAGCCATACAGTTCTCGCATACACAGAGGTGCACGCTGTCTGCGCGGAAAGGCGTCTCTGGTAGAGGAGGCCTAAGGCGTGGGCTACGGCGGGAAGTTGAGCTTCCTCGACGTCATAGAATGTCAGTCAGTAGAGAGCATGACGTAGGCATATGCTGGGGATTACAGCAATGGCTTGCTGTATAAAGCAGCGATTCTTGCAAAAGCGTCTTATCGATCCCTTCCTCAACTTTCTCGGCGTAGCGTGACGTCAGAGAACCTCGAATTCTGTCGATCACGTCCCGAATGGACGGCCGGTATATAACGAGGATATCTAGAGTCTCGTTGGGGCGATGCCTCTTTTCCCCTCCTGCCACACCCCCTCGTTCTTTGCAGGCTTCCGGTTACATACGAGCTAGTCGAACATTCACCAAGTAAGCCGGCAGCCGCAGGTTATATGCACGTAAGCTGCTACATTCCAGGCACTTGATTTACCAACTTTATGGCGTGATAACTTATAGAGGCTCCCGATTGGCTTACAACGGCGGGTTCCCTAATTCCATGACTCGGGACGCACACTTCGGGCATGAGCGGGGCCACTGATGTGTGCACACAGGGCGGTTGAGGATACATAACTCGGGCTAGCCTCCCGTATGAGACCTGTGCAAGACTTGCCTGCATTTTTGGACCCGCGGGGCAAGCGAAGGCGGGCGCAGTTGCCAGGGGTTAGCTTGGAGATGATAGTGTGATCGAGCCAATGGGCGGGATGCGCCTAATGGGGAGCGCTAAGGCAAAATGAAGCGCACGTGGGAGAGCGCCTAGGGAGAGTGTTGCCTGAGAGTGATCGAGGGGCCTGGCTGGCCCGTCTCTCACAAGCACTGCCTTTATAGGCCCTTCCTCTTTCCTTGCCATGCGCTGACATTCGCGCCTCTTCCTCCACTCGACTTGGTCGCTGCTGTCCTCGCCGCCGCGGCTACAGTCGACACCCTTTTCTTCAAGTCGGACTCCATCAGCTTCCGCCTTCTGATTCAGACGCTCGCCGTCTCCGCTGTCCACCAGTCTCGGAGTCTTCGTCATCCTCATAATACGCTCCCAGATACCACTTTCTGATCTCTTTGCTAGTTTCCCCAACGCAAGACTCGTTGCTCGCGCTTGACCGCCATGGCTTCGCGACCTACCTCTCCTGCTCTCTTCGGCCGGCCCTTCCTCTTTTCGTCAGACGAGTCTCGCAGGACCAGCAAACAGCAGGACGCAGGCCCCCGCTCTCGCACTTCCTCCCTTCCTCCCACTTCTCCTGTTACTGCTGCTCATTCAGACCCATTCACTGCGCATCCCAGTGGATCATCTTCCTTCGTTACCTATGATAACGAGCCTCCAGCCCTCGTATCATCTTCTCTCACGTCCTCCGCATCGTCTACAACTTCCAGCTCTCCGAATGGTGGCGCGCATCCCACGCTAGCATCCTTGCCGAAGCGCGCCCGCGGGAGCCTTCTGTTCGCAGCTTCATCGCTCTCGTTCTCTCGCCCGTCCCTCAAATCCAAGGTCCGCCCTCCCAGCATGTCTCGTAAGCAGTCGACGGGCGCCGCAGCCATGCCGTTCATGTACTCTGAGGTTATCGAAATCGCTGCAGCCCCTCCTAGAGATGACGAGGACGCCGAGCGTGAACGTCTTCGCGATGCCGCTGCCCAGTCAATAGGATTGGATCCTGTGCTACTTGAGGAGCGTAGCTTTTCCCTTGATGAGGAAGCCGAGGACACGGAACTTGCCAGCGCGAGTCAGCATCATGAACATACGCGCGCCGCTACGCCGGCGGCAAGCATCTCTCCGTTGTCACTTGCGCTGATTCTGCCACCATTTCCGGCGACGCGCGCCTCGCTCGAGCCGTTTGTCACGATGACTGCGCGCGTCCCAAAGCACTACTCACCGCCCTCGTACTCGCTCCTGAAACTCACCTTTGCTCGGCAGTGGAAGACGCGCGCATTGCTACTCACGGTTGCCATACATCCCCCATCGCCAACACAACCGCATGGGACTGGACACGGTCCTACCGCTTGTCTCCACGTCTTCAAAAACCCCAATCCCACACAGGATGATCGTGAGCTCGAGAGGCTTCCGATTGGCGCTGACAGTCATGTGTTCGTTGCCGAGGAGGATGTTGCAGGTCGCCGTGGCGTGGTCAAGGTAGGAAGCGCCGGTGGCGAGCAGATGGTGCTGCACATGGTCGATGTAGTGGAGGCGCAGGCATGGATTGCGGCCGTCAAGCAAGCGGTGCTTAGCCAGAGGTCGGTAATGCTGTTAGTACCATCCATAACTTTCAGCTCACCCACTTCTGTCACCTAGATCTGTGCGCGCAGGCCTTGGTGTAGTGTCCCCCAGCTCGAGTGCCGTTGAGCCCCGGGGTGACCTTGACGTGATGCTCTCTATGCGTGCACAAGGCATGCTTACGTCTCCGTCCCCGACATCGTCTTCGTCTCCACCCGAGGTTGATAGCTCCAACGCGTCGCAGCGCTCTGTTTCCGTCTCGCGTTCACCGAGCGGCCCAGTATCAGCATTGCGTGGGCTATTCACAGGCGCAGGCACTCGTCCGCGTTCACCCTCCACTGTGTCAACAACAAACCCACGAAGCTCTGACGACACCGACGACGCCGAGGATTCGTTTGGGCGGGCGGGCACGAACCTATTGAGTATGCTGCGCTCGAACAGCATCACGGGCGAGCGCTCGGCGTCTCCTGCCACACCTACCACGAGTGGCTTTTCAAGAACGCCGCCGCTCACGTCCTCCACTCCTTCCACGCCGCGACAGACGGATGCGCCTCTACTGGACCGTAAGATTCTTCAGGACGACCAGATCGCGATTGTCGAGGCTCAGAGCCACAGCAATCCGCCGATCTTTGCGAACGGTATGGACGTTGGCACGCTTTTCAGGGGGAAGCATGCTTCTGCGACATTACGTGCGTCGGCAGGAAGCCCATCTCTGAACCCCCCACCACGTCGCAGGGCATGGACTTCGAGCGGCGGCGCCCCGACAGGCCCGCGCGCCCGCCCTGAGAGCGCATACACATATACACACGCAAATGGGAGTACAGCCGATAGCTTTGGGCTGCGGCAGACGAACAGCAGTATTATTGGGAGTGGCGCGGGCAGCATGTTCCTGAACGCGACCCCGCCCGGGGCGTCGGAGGGTGGTCGCCCACGCACGTCGTTCTCTTCCATGTCATCATACGCATCAGGGGAGCCGCGCACGTCCGCGGACATCGGGCGGTCAAACTCCAAGCGGTGGTCACGCCAGAGTACGCTAGCGCAGCGGCTTACCCCGCCAGATAGCGCGCTTCCTGAGGTGCCAAATAGTCCGCCGGGCTCGCCGGGCAGTGGAAGCAGCTTTCGCTCGTCGATGCGCCATCCTTACGCCGCGGAGGGCAGCAGCAGCCCCAGCGCAGGTGCGCCGACGCGTCCCGCGTCCGTGCAAGGCAGCCCGCAGAGCTTCATGTTGAATTTGCGTGACTACTCGAAGCGCGCGTCAAGCTCATCGGCGCGCAGCGTAAGCAGTGCCAGCACGAGCCACTCGCGCGCGACGAATGGGAATTCAATAAACGGCGGCGGTAGCAGCTTCCTCGGGCATCGCCCTCGGTCGTCGCATCGCACGTCGATGCCCCCGCCGCAGCGGCCTGCGCCACTCTCTGCGCTTCCTCCGACACCGCCGCCAGCCACTGCCGACGACACAGCGTTTTCGACGCGACCGAAGACGCCAAGTTCGGCGCCCCCGATCAAGACGTCCTTCCGCGAGTCGTTTTCGCTACGTCCGAACCGTCTGTCACTATCCCCTCCGAGCCTCCCGCCGTCGACGGGCCTGCCGCCTCGCCCGGATGAGACGCCCACCTCGAGTTTTGGGTCTACCTCGATCTCATTTCGCAGTCACCGGCGCAACTCGAGTACTGGGAATGGCGCTGTGTCGCTTACGCCCATTCCTGCGTCCCCCACGCCGCTCAACTCACCTTATCCGCCTCCGAGCGGACCATTACCGCCAACCCCCGAGGTGCAGTTGCTGCCGCCGCCCACCTCGCGTGCCGCGTCCATAAAAGTGCGCCTGCGCCTGAAAAGTGCGCCCGCGCAGCCGCCACAGGCGGACATTCCGCCGCACCCTTCCCCTGTACCCTCTACGATCAACCCATACTCGGTTCCGTCGACTCCTATAGGGGAGCCTATAATCTGTGTACAAAATGACCCGAGTTTCCTCTTCACGGCGCCTTCGACGCCGCCGCCGCTATCCCGCAGTATCATCAGAGCGGCGTCACCAGCCTCGTCGTTGGAAGGGGTGACGTCGTTGTCGCCGCCTCCACGGCGAGGATCGCGGAGGGTCTCCACGCAACAGGCAGGAGACGACGCGCGCGACAGCGCGGAATCTCGGCCGCCTACGAGCGACGCCGCTGGCCCGGAAGTCGACTCACGTCGTTTATCGATTACGCTTTCGCCTCCCACATCGGCTGTTTCTTTGGTTCAAGTGTAGTATATGCATGTTGGTTCGAATCATCTTCCATGTTTTTGGCTTCTTGTACTCTGCTTTATTTCTCATTCGGGCATATATATTCAACAAGTGTACTGTATATCATCATTCCTGATACTACAATCGACATTATTCGTGTTCATACAAATACACCACAGCATTGCGACAATATAACAGCAGTCCAAGATTATGCGAAGCTATTCTCTACATCAGCACTGTCGTCTCCGGCCTCAAGATTTGCGAACTGGGCAGTCACGAGTTAGCGATGCCAGCAAGGGGCTCCGAGGTCGATAGACTCACCGATAGGAAGGCAGCTGGACGGTGCTCTTCAGCCCAGAAGAGAAGCGGAGTATCCAGTGTCATAGAGTAGTTGAGCGATGGTGACCAGAGCTGCGTCAGCCCAATACCATAGTTCCAAACGCGTCCCTCGGGAACTAGCGTCATTCCTAGGACACGATCGGAGAGCAACAGTTGTACACGCTCCGACATATTCGGATTGAAGCCCTGCACACGCATTGTAAGTATATCGGTTACCGCAACAAACGATTTCGTATCCTACCGCTGGATTAGGCGACGTATCAGTGTTTTTGCGACCCCATTCGAAGCCAGCGACCGAAAGCGAATGGGCTGACATCGATACGGATCCCGGCGTGAAGGCGACCGTCAAGCATACGGAAGATGAACCCCACTCAGGATGGTCTGTCATCAGCTTCGCTTGAGTCGTGACGTCTGTGGGCGAGAGATGAGATAACTCCAGAGCCTGCGTCTTGATCCATCCAAGAGGCTCCAAGTCCTTCAGTAAGAAGTCATCCTTGGGCAACTGCGACGGCAGCTCGACGCTGTTGTTGTTGCCACGCTGTGGCACCCAAGCCACCGCCTTGACCTCCTTGACCTGCTTGTTGTCCGCAGGCGAGACACCATACAAGAATGCCGCCACCTGAGTGCGCAAGTCGGCCGCAGTGACGAACGCGCGTAGGATGTTCTTGGGAAGGACATATGTATAGGAACCCGCGTCGTCCCTAACGTCATCGTTTGAAACGTAGATATGCTGCAAACGAAGAGGCAGGTGCGTTGCAGAGATAGCACGGACACGCCAGTCGGATTTACTGCTGAAGACCTGCTGCTCGTAATTGGTGGTCGTCACGGTCTGGATAGCATCACCGTGAATGTTGGTGGTTTGAGTCTGCACCGCCGTGACTTGGCTCTGGGCCTCTGAGCTCTTCTCGAGTTCTGCCATCTGCTGACGCTGAACAGATGGTGCGGCAATTTCCTGACCAAGGATGATGTCTCGGATCTCACTTGACGTGAGCGAGGCAATGTTGACGCTGTTACGCTTGCCGAAATCCTGGTTGAACTTCGTCAGTACTGCAAATAACAACAATGACCCCAACAACTTACAGCTAGAATGAGGTCCTTCAACGCAACTTCAACCTTGATCCATTCCTCGTCAGCGAGAGACGGCCAGACGAAGTGAGGCTCGGTGATCGTGTTCTTATCAGGTCGCAGAATGATCTTAGCCTTCTCATTATTGACATGAAGACCTCGGAGCAAAAGAATGAGACGGGAGAATGCTGTGTAACTCGAGATCGACTTCAGCCAATCATCTACGCAAAAGCAGTCAATATCTAGCGCCTCAATTGAACAAGCATCAGCCTTACCGTAGAGGTTGAAGAGGACCATCTGAGGTTGAGTCGCGCGCTATAGAGTATCGCGTTAGCGTGGGGCACAAGACCAGGGCTATAACGAACGTACAAGGATGAGATCACCGAACTTCTCCATCTTCATGCATGCCTGGAATGGCAACTGGAGTTCGCTGCCCTTGATGACGATGTTCGGGAAGTCAAGCAAATGGACCTCGAGAGGATCTGGTGAGAATGGTCAATGATCCTTCTATTGCTCACGCCTAAAGTGTAACGTACCCAACATGCCCTTGCGAGTGACAATGACCTGCTTGGGCTGTTCTTCCACTGGAAGCGACCGAACCAATGCGGCGACTTCTTCAGCTGTCTTCCACTTCGCCAACTGACCAAGACGCTTCTGGCCTGCCCACACGCTTGTGTGAATGATCTTCAAAAATAGCTGACCAGATCGCGGGTTGAAGATAAAGATAGCGCCGTCTGGGGGGATATGATCAGTCACAGTAATGCAGTCAACGCGAATATGACTGACTGATGGGCTTCGTCGTCAAGTTGCCCTCGAATGTCTTGTGGATGGTGACACGGTACACGTTCGTATCGTCGACAAACCCTAAGAGTGTGATTAGCCATCTATAACAGGTCTAGTAGCAGCTTTACTTACAAATGATTTGGTTCGAGAACAGCTCGGAATAGTTCTGTTATGGAGAACTTAGAATAAGCGAGCAGAACAGAATGCCATAATCATACCTGGCTGTTCAAGTACGGCTCTGTCGGCTCCGACGAGTATAATTGAAGACCCTTGCGTATACGCTCGCGCAAGACGTGACATGCAGGGTTGGCCTTCATGATCTTTGCCATCGCTTGCTGAATGAGCGGCTTCATGCCAGGGAACCAGTTACCGTATGCAGACCACAAATTGTACGCAAGGTCCATGCCAATCATGACACCAGTTGGCGACGGGTAGATACTCATCGAATCGGAGATCTGTTCATCATTGAGCAACACGAAGACAAAAACTTAACAGCATAACGCACATAGTCCAGGAACTTAGCGCGAGTGTACCGCTCAATATCGTGGGTATCGAAATCGCCCCATCTCAATTGTACGTCGATCCAATACTTGTTGCTGGTGGTCCCGTCGAGTACATCCTTGCTCTGTGGTACAATCAATGAGCGAATGCGTGGACCACATGTAAATTCACTGACGTCTGTAACGAGCGATGGCCTTGAAATGTTCCACTGCGCGGAACGTTAGTGAGCATCGATGTCACAACGCCGTGAAGAGCTTGCCTTGTACGCAGAAAACAGCAGGATATCGGCGCAGGACGAGTTCATCTTGTAACTCTTTCGAGGATGAATTGTCTCCTTCTGTACAGTCTCGATCTGCAGTGGTTCGAGCTCCTGGTCGAAGACTTGACACTGGACAAGAAGATTGTGGTCAGCACGGCAAATGCGCGCCAAGGACACTGAATACTAACCAAATCCATCACTACACTTTCGTGAACTGTAGGACCACGTCAGGGTTGTCTCAAACTGATACAATCAAATGGCTTACTCTTCTGCCACAAGTGCGCACGGAAGATTTGAATTAAACTAATCTTCAGGGTAGGGATCTTGCCGTGCCTGATGCCGTCGTCAGTGAGGAATCGAGTGATAGTGCCTAGTAGCTCACATGAAGATACCGGTCAAATCGAGCTGTACTTGGAAACCAACGTAAACGTTCGCGCGATTGATCGTCGGACTCCACCAGAGGGTAAATCGACGGTTTGGAATCTGGTTGAGACCGGACCGCTGGGCGTTCGTGAGCTTCTTGTAACGCATCGATTCTTCGAAACCAGACGCCTTCTCCCAGAAAAGACCTATACCATAAGTTTAGGACGTTGTACCGAATCAAGTATGAGGTAAGCTTACCCTCCCACGTCGGGAAATAAGTGCCCTTGAACAGTGTGTGCTCCAAGATACCTTCCACACCTCCCAAAGCCGCAATCACATCGACACGATAATTGTTGAGTTGCCAGAGTTTACCATCGTGCCTCTGCGAAGTCCACCAGAACGGATTGCTGAAGAACGTAGGAAGATGAGTGCTGCAACTGCGACAAACCGAAAGTAACTCACTGTTTGAGTAACTGGTACTGCTTCCAATCAGTGCGTACACGCCAACCACGGTCGTATGCCAGACTAAATCCGCATATCAGCAAGTGCCATTAAGCGAGCTATGAGCACTCACGTATGACGATCCTTCTGGAAGAGCGTGTTAATACGAGGAATACCACGATCCCAGCTATCCTCAAGGTCCTCCAAAGTGAGGCGGCGGTTTTGCGCGTTCGCCTCCTTACGCTTCATCGAGTACTCTGACCAGACACGCGCAGAGTCGAGGAACTCAGCCTCCCACGGCTGGAGATAGCGGTACAGGTTGGGGATGAGTTGGTCTTCCTCGTGTGACATGCCCGCACGGAAGTGCGTGACTGAAGACAAACAGGTTAATGACTGTCCAAACAGTCTATCTGGTGTAGTGACTTGCCTCCGACATCAGTCTGCTTTGACCAGCGAAGGTCACTCTGTGGAATGAGAACATGGCCCATGGACAACATGCCCAGACCGCCGAGTTCCTGATGCAAACGTCAGCTAGGCAATGACAATAACCATCAACGTATTCTTACGAACCTTCGGGGTGTAGAATACCACCGGAGGGAAACGGGAAGGCATCTTACTGTTCAGGCCGATCTTGACGCGAGTTTGAATCTTGTTCTCGGCTTTCACGAGTGCGTCAAGCAACTCATTTGTGTGAATAACCGCCTCTCTGTAGTACGTCATCAGCCCGATAAGAGCGGTGTTCCACTTGTTGACGATCTTCGAGAAGGTTGTCGACCCAGAACTCATGAGGACCTGCCGAATACGATTATTGAACTGCTGAACGCCTAAGATGAAACAGTTAGACCTAGGACAAGCGTCTCGTAGCAGTCTACATACCATCATCAGAGACTCTCAGGAAGGCCTGCGCCGTGCGCTCCTTCGTCTGTTCGTTGGTCAGGTTCCATACTGCATCCTTCAACGAGAATTGTTCGCCGCTCATTGTCCTGATCTTCGGCAGGATGCGGACCTCGAAGCCGCACATAGAGAATAACAATTGCGGGTTGTCTTTCGAGAAGACGCTCACGAAGGTGTCTTCCCACTCAATCGTCGTCAGAGATCGAGGTAAACTCTGCTTAACGTTCCAGAAGACCGCGCGTCCGAGGTTGACATCGTGCTTGATGAGCCGCATGCGGCAATCCCGTGGCCAGCATCGCTTGTTGTTATAGCCGATGACATTGTTGTTTGTCGGGTCAGGGTTCGCACTGAGGTAGCGCTGGATGAGGTCGCGCGACTCCTCCGCAGTGAAGCGGAAGAGAATGTGGAGTCGATCAACATAACGGGAGTACAAGCGAATGGGATGACGAGTCTCAGTCGCAGAGTCGCGGTACTGTAGGAAATTGTTCGGCATCTGGGGCGGGCCCGCCATCTCGCTTGCCCTTTGCAGTCCCAAAATTAGCAGGTCTAGAACCAGCCCGTAGTATTGGAAGACGAAAGCCGAGAACTGCAGACCGCGGATTAGACCGTACGCATTCGTGTGTGCCATGTCTACGACACAATGTAAGCTATCAGTGAAGCACATGAAGACGTGATGCTCACCCTTGTACGTCAGGACTGTGTTGTTCTTGGCAGTGATGTAGTCCGCGAGATTATGGTCCAAGATGAGTCGGAGGAGACGGTTGAGTAGCGTCAAGTCGATTTTCTCGTATACCTTCGAGAGGACAGTCTCCATCATGACGTTACATTCACCTTCGCTCGTCTCCCAGATGTCTGTCAAGTTGTTGATGCCTTGGCACCATTTGTAGACAAGAAGCGGTGGTGGTTCTGTATCGGCAGGCTTGATCCATGCGGGGAAGAGGCCACGTTTGTCGGCTTCAAAGAACAAGAACTGGTCGAGGTAAGCATCCGTGATCTTCTCAACGGGCTCGATGTCATAACAAGGAATAAGCTTGTCGTAGGTGTCGAAAAACTCAATTCCCGACTCCTTGAACGCACGCTGGGTGAGTAGGAGGCGCTTGATCCGGGAGAGGCACTCATGGGGATTGTCGTACGCCTGTTCGATAAGCGCGAGTTCCTCACGCTGGGACTGATTCAAGCGACCCTTCACGGAGTATGCCTCCTTCAGTTTCTCGAGCGCCAGGACGAGTAGCTTAGTGTCGTGCTTATAGTTTAAGGGAGGGAAGGGGATGGGCGAGAACTTCCGGCTCTCGAGCCAGTGAACCGTCGCAGTGTAGATGGCGACGGCCTCCTCGGCACTGATATAGGGACCATCCTTAAGGTAGCCATGCTGTCTCTCCTGCTCGGCTTTGAGGTACAGACGCGTGAGACGACCAAGGTTCTTCTTGACGACAGCCTTGTCGACCGTCGCGCCACGGCGGATACGCTCACGATTGTAGTGAGCGACCGAGCACCACCAATCCGCCTTACTCTTAATGTAGCGCAGAATGATGTTCTCGATCGCCGTTGGCATGCCAGGAACCTTCCACGGGACTGAGGATGACAGTGAGTAAACACCAATGATGGCAGAAGTGAAGGCACCTACTGTTTGCTTTCCAGCAACGCCACGCCTCGGACAAATGCTGCAGAATCGTCTTCGACTTGTTCTGCTTGATGGATTCAGGCATCATGTCAAGGATGTCGTGCATGACTGCAGCACGAAGTTCAAGATCGTAGTGTGACTCGACACGTTGCTTCGTCACCGTCTTCGCGATCCCCTTACTGTTACGACCCTCGAACTGACGGGCGAGCAGATTGCCGAGCCTGTGTCGGTGTGGTCAGTTGCACGCAATATCGGAATCACAGCCTACTCACCATCTTTCCAGTAGAGGTACAATGCCACGCATGAAGAATAGCCAGACGCGCCAACCTGGAGCCCAGAAACCACAGCCAGGGCCCTTACCGACAGGGCCGGTATTGAAGCGATAGTAGATTAAATGCTTCAGGTCCTTCGTCATGCGTACTTGTCTCATCAGCTATGACCAAAATGTCAGTAAAAATGATTGAAGACATGTGAAGCACGCTAACTCGCCTTATACTTGTACCGGTACATACCCGTCAAAGCACCGATGTGTGCAAAGATGTACTGAAGAGCGTCTGCCAGCTGGAACGCATCTACATTACCAAGACGAAACTGAACATGGGCGTCGACGACGAGCTTCGTGAGACGGAGGATTTCACGGCACAGATGGAATGCGTTTCCGAACCGCGACTTCTTTCGCTCCTTTGTTGTTAGCGTCTTCACCGGCTTCAGGTTCATGTTGTAATCGAGATGCAGATAGTTGAGGTTCTATAGAACGATGATCAGCGTTACGCGCGCGACTAGAGTCCATGACGAAGACGAGCCTTGCGATGAATGAGCAGATTCAACATGTTGTATCCCTGTCTGCAAACCTGTAGTCCCGCCTCGACCCAATCAAGGCGCGTCGTCTGGAAGAACTTCGTTGCCTTCAGCTGGCGGAAGAGGTTCTTCTTCGTCATCGCCTTCTCGGGTCGGGTCTTGAGTTCGTTAAGGACGTAGCACTTGAGGAGCTTCTGATACGACACGCGGACCTTGACCGGCTGGCCAGGAGGGCAGTGCTCCAGATACCAGTTTTTGACGAGGGGAATGTCTTGTGAGCGGCGCATACGTCCAGAGCGGCGGTTGTAGGGGTCAGGGGCCCACCACAGCGCAATGGCATCCGCCGTCAAATCGTTCTCTAGAGGCTTCTCTTCGAGGAATGGCTCAACCTCCTCCGGCAATTCGAACTCGTCGTCATCTGCATCGTTGGGCCCGAAGATGACATCCTCGTGCGATACGAGAGGTGCGTTCTTCGGCTGGAAGCCGCGAAGAGAGATAGGGTTGATGAGAGGATCGAAATAGAATGCAGGGAGGTCAGGGTCATCGGTGCGAATGTAAACGTTCTTGGGCGTGTGGTACGGAGAGATATGCACTGAACGTGGTAGCGAGTTGTAGAGATGAGGAAATGCCACCTTGTATTCCGTACGGATCTGTTGTCGAATGATGACTTTGTTGATGTCATTGAACTCGTTCCAGTCCTCATCGAACGTGTCCATATCCCTGTACAATGGCTCGAACTTCGGACCACCGGGGATAGCCATGTTGAGCGCCTTGGCGGTAAAGAACGACTTCTTGTCAAAAAGGTAGCTAGAGTTGCTGTCGGTGTTATCCGACAGGAGAGTCCTACCCAGACGGTATAGATTCGCCATGATAGGCAGGGTGAGGTTCCAGTAGCGATATGACGAACCGTTGACGTGTGGCGTGTCGATGAGCGGCTTAGGATCATAGAACCACTCGGCAATTGCACCGTCTTCCTCCTCGTCGAGCTCAAGCTGGATAGCTTCGAGTGGCTCAACGTCCAAGACATTGTCTCCGTAGTCGAGTGGGGGTTCCTCGTCGTCAAATGGTGGGAACCGCATACGCTTGAAATGCCTACGATCCCGCTTCTCCCTCCGCATAGCAAGCCACATACTACTCCACTGTGCGTGATATACAGGCTCAATTACCCGTGGGATCTCGTTAACAAACGTGATAGCACCGGTGATGTGGTAGAGCACAGGGACTTCGCGCACTTGCTCCCAGGGGTAGGGAATGTTTTCTAGCAACTTCATAACGGCGTGAGGGACGTACTTCAGCGCACCCAGGTGAACGCGCTTGTCATTTCTGAATTTGCGGTTACTCATGTCACCGTGGTCCTTAATAATCTTGCGGACGTGTTCGGGAGGGAGGTCCTGGAGAGCAGGTGAGGAGCAACACTACTGGTACTCGAGCAGTTACGTACTTGCTTGCCCATGTCAACGAAGCCCCCTTTTCGCTTTTCGCCATATCGCTTCTTCTGCATCTGAATCCACTTCTGCGATTTTTGCGCCAGGAATTCTTGGGGCATTCGCGAGGATTGCGGATCGCTCATACCTGGCGGCAATGGCATCCCAGGAGGTGGTGGGAGCATTCCGGGCATACCGGGAGGTGGTGGAGGCATGCCGGGAGGAAGAAACGACATACCAGGGGGAAAGCTCATCGTGGTCACTGGTAAGGGAGCGCTTGCTGTGCGCTTACCAAACAGCAAGAGTTCGCGTTAGGCGTCTATCGGACTTATGATACTCCTTCGCCGGAGTCTCAATATTGTGGCACTGGAGATCTGAGATATGATATTGACCGGACCAGTTTGAGTCGGCATTCATCCCGAGATTGCTAGTCTAATATTATTTGGCTCCCAACATAGTCTTTCCCTAGAACGGTGAAGTTATCCATATGTGCGCACAGACCTCAAAGTAATAGAGTATTGTACATCAGTTACACAAGGATGACTTGTTTGGGAATTGCAACTTGAACAACGTCATCTGTGTTGTATTCTAATTGCGAGACGTTACATTGGATTATTACGCTTATTGCTGATTCCTCGTTACCCCCATAGCCTGTGAGACGGTTCAGGCTGTGCGAGTCGTCCATGCTAGCAAAGTGCACTGTCGCAGATATTTTCGCGGGCTGCTTGTTCCAGGCTCGATTAGTGATCACACGCATTGTAATCATCTGGGGCGAGCCTATCGCCTGAGAAGTGACGTGATTCAGCAAAAAAAAACTGAAAGTAGATAGAAGTGCAAGACGTGTACCGTGAACATCGCAAGGAACCCGAGGAAAATCGGAGACAAGTCCTCCTTGCAACCATATGTCACTAGGAAGATGACCCCACGCACAGTGTATGGAAGTGCAGACTCTACAATAATACTGATCGCATAGATATAGGCACGCTGAGAGTCATCTCCAAGCTGTCCCCTGAGCCGCCAGGCATAATAAAGCAGGCAACCGCAGATCAATCCCGTCATCGTGGCATTCAGGGTAATTGTTGTGACATTGTTGCATCAAGCGACCCATGAAGCCAAAGCAGTGAGATAATCGCCGCTTTCGACACCATCAAGTAGAGTGTAGCTGTGCTAAGCGCTGTCCGTGCCGTTAGCATCTCCTACGATCATCGTACGACGTGGACAAATCGAGGCGCACCGAGAGATGAACCAGATAAATCCAGGGCAGATTACTATGTACGGCGCCGGGCGTACCCCATACTAAATAGCACGAATAGATCTAAATAATTGGCATTATTGAGTATCATGCATTGGAGCGTCACAGGGCTCACCAATAGCCCATCGTCCAACAGATTCAGGGAGAAACTGGCTGTTGTCCCTATGGTCTCGTACCATACTTATACACGGTCCCTGAGGAATAGCAGCACGCTGCTGAAGAAATAAAGCACATGTCGGACCCGCTCCGCTGGCGTTTCTCCTGCAGGAGCCTCACGCGCATTGTGATATGGTACGACATCAGCTCGATACCTGTTCATGCGATCATCAGAATTCGGCCTGGTGTTAGGGGAAGTATTAAAAGCCTCACCTTTAAGAGACATTAGAAAGCTGTATGTGTAGAAAGGGCGAGGCGGTCTCGTAATTTGCCTGCATATGCCCACAAATGTTCAATAGCCTTACATCCTGAAGGCACGCTTGGCGGGATAGGACCCACTGACAATAGTGTATCAGAGTTGAGAATTATCAATGCAGCCTGCATTGATCATACCCTGAGGGTGTGGCGCGTACAAAAATCTTACATTTTTCCACGAAAGATTGGGGTATGAAATTCCAGAGTCATACCCGAACAATTGATCCCAGGACATGGTCACGTACAGTATGCAGTGACTTACTAGAAAGTGAGTTGACCGGAGACGTGCTGTACTCCCAGACGACCGCCAATCGAGTCGGATATGAATATTTGATAGCTTAATTCCCATTGAATCTCGATCTAAACACCTAACGAAATCCTACCGAAACAGCTACGGTCCACGCCGGATTGTCTCAAGGGTCCCACCAGGAACCCTCAGGTCATGTAGTTTACTTGTAGAGGTGTTCAATCTGCATAATTGTCGCCAAGAACTTTGTAGTTCGCTCAGGCTCGTCCCAGTGCACCTGTAAAGAGTCTTCAGCTCAGAAACGTTTCGCGCTAGCGCATGCAGACTCACAAAATGATTCGCCTGTTCCAGCTTATGCACCTCGACACTGCGTCCCCTACCCTTCCCACGGTACTCACGCACCATCTGCTTCAGCTTATTACCGCCATACACATCGTCTCCCGGCGACATGTCGCACCACACGGAGTGCACCTTCACCCGTGGCCAGATGAGCTGCTCCCCGCCGGTACTATCATCCACAAGGCACTCGAAAAAGGCTTGCAGAACATTCTCTCGGAAGACCGAAACGTCCATGCGGAGGATCAGTCGCTGTGAGCGCCACACCGCCTCAGCGTAGGTCACTTCCGCACGTTCCTCTGGCGTCATGCGCAGAGTTGTAGGCATGAAACGCGGATCGGCCCCTTCCGCCTCGTGCATGGGTTTGCGCGCGTGAAGCATCTCGACAAAGCCCGGAGACTCCGCATCCTCGTCGGGCCGGGTGACAACTTGTGTGAAATACGTAGCAATTGATATCGGAAACTCAGTCGTGTTCTTATTCGCAGCTTTTGGGTCGCGAAGGGGGCTGTATAAGCCCGGGAGAGGTGGGAAACCGAGGCCGGTTGGCGCGCAGTCTGTACAAGGCGTGCTATGAACGTCATGACATTCCGAATGTGAAAGAGCGGGCGTACCGAAAACAATGAAGCTGCGGAAGTAAGAGTTAAGAAAAGTCTTAGTCTCATCCTGGAGCTCGTGGGCGTGCGCAAGCAGGGAGATTGTCTGCCGGTTACCCGCGGACCACCCCAGAATCGCAATCCCGCCTGCGCGCATACCATCTGTGCCCGGGATCTCAGACAGCGGGGGAATGCTCTCGGTCTCGATGAACCAGCGCATGAACGCGGCGAACTCGAACCCGCGTGCCTTGATCGCTGCTGCCTGTACTTCGCGGTCGAGAGATGCAAGCGCCTCGAGCTCCTCCTGGGAATAGAGGGTAGAGCCTGGATAGTCCCGCTTGTTTAGGAGCACAAGGCGCAGGTTATTTACGGCTGCATAAGGTATCATCTTGCGGAATATTGCTGGAGACGCGATCGTAAGTCGCGTCGCTTTGTGTAAGAATCAAGAGTACCGTACCGCTGTGAATCATCGCGCCATGAACTAGCACAAGGGTAACATAGTCCAGAGAGCCCTCCGGTGCACCGCTGTCTTCAAAGTAGAGGACCGTTCCCTTGTCATCGACGGGACCTACTGGCATTGCGGTGATGTTTGTATGACCGTACAGGCGGAGGCTATGTTAGGAGATTGTCGAAGGACGCTTGCGTATACGCCCTAGTGATTCCACAATATATATAACTCAGTTTGCTTACGGGGTCAGCTCAAGGTCATATGCACATCTGTCCTTACCACGGCCATCAAAGTTCGCTCTTAGAAGTTTGTCTATAACAGGTGAGATAGACAGATCTCAGGGACAATATTGTGGTTTTACATTTAGTTCTTCTCCTTCATTCCCGCCACGCTGTGAATCGGATGGCAGGATAGGGCAGGATACGAGGTTCGCGGAGCGCTGAACAGCTGAACAGTCAGGCAGCTTACGTCGGCAATGCTAGCGATTGCTGTTGCCTCCCGAGATTCTCGGAGATGCCCTGCTGCGAAAACATGAGCATCGCCACTAAGTACTGAGCGCAAGCTAAAGAGTATTTACTTTATCACGGGCCTTGCCGCAAGCTTAATAGCCTCACAGGCATTGATTTCAGCAGCTAACATAAGAGTTACGGAGACTGTCAAAGGCTCCTTAGCGCCGATAGTATCGCCCCGTTTACCATATGCGAGGATCTGGGACAGCTCTGGGGGGGTTCGCCCAGGCCCTGGTCCGTCACGACCACAACATCTGTGACGGGATTTGTGACACGTTAATAAGTCCCTGAGCAGCCCTCTTGATGGCAGAAGTGCGAACAGCCAGTGGAACGAGGGCGAAGTGGACCAGAGTCCAAGCTATATGACTACGCAGATCCTCGGTGGCCTGGAGTCGAGATATTGCCCACAATAAACAATGCTACATCGAAAGTCACCAGCGATCTTGGCAACAAGTCTCGAGCCTCCGAATCGCAGGTGTCATGCAAGATGACGACGACGCCACTGTGTCGCTGTTACATTCACCAACCATGTTGCATGACGTCAAGCAAGGCCGGAAGACATTAGCGCTCTGGCGCCGCATTTGGAGTGACCGGGAAGCCCGAGTGGTGATAAATGATTGGATGAGTTCGATTAATTGTCGGTGGACCGCTAGCCGATACCTGTCATCTTTGGAGATTCTGCTATCGCTCTACTTGTATATATTATGTAGTACATTTGTCGCAAAGGCTTGCCATAGACCATTTCTCGCTTGACCCTCCTAGCTCGAAAAGAGCAATCGGCTTTCCTTATGCGCCACTGAAGAGAAGATCAACCCTCGACGTATGTCCCTGCTTTTCAACGTCATTTCTAGCACCTGCTTATATTATGGCAGGTCATTGAGCGTGCCTGTAAATGTGCTCCTCTCGACACACTCCCCCGCGCTCTCATACTCCATACATACGCCTCCCTCCGGTAGCCAGTCTTGCGAAATGGCTGGGTAGCCGATTACAATATTTTCCTCGAGCTAGCTGGGAAGTACAATTGATACAAATGATACAAAAAACTGTCACTTACAAATCAAAGGCTTATGAGCCGTCCAACTCGCTGAACTACGACGATCCTCGGTGGCCTGGTGTTAACATATCGCTGCCCATGTACAAAGTCATAACGGAAGTAGCCAACAATCTTGGCATCGAATTATCGAGTCTTCAGATCGGAGGCGCAATACGAGAAGACGAGGGCTCCACTGTGTCGCTGTGCACTAACTACGATGTTAGACAGATGCTGCCTGTGCAAGAGGACACTGAGCGCTATGACATCCGACACTGGGCGTGACTCAGAAGCCCAAATGGCACTTGGACGCGACGACATGAACTGCTGTGGACTGCATGATCGGCGACTCGAAGAAACTTGCAAAAATATGGCAGTACGCCCGTCATCAATGCATCAAGCTTCAAGCCTCCCCGCGTCATATACACAGATTTCCCGAGCCTGCAAAAGGAACGGCGCATCCGAGGTTCCGGTCTTTAACCTAGCTTATCGGCACCGTACTTGAGTGAAAGCTGGGAGGTGACTGACGAGTATGATGGGACACTGAACGCTGACCCTGGCTACTAGTAGCAGCCACACGGTGACGCTGAGTATATAATAGTACCCGTTATCCCCTGCGCCCTGCGATCACGATCACGAGAAAAAAACCGACGTTTTCGCTGGCCCATCATCATGAGTATCGGCGTACTGTGTTTTGCTGATCAGTGAGTGGCATCACGGCAGAGGTGATTTGCGTTGACCCAACCGCATTGATTGTCTCCGCAGTGCAGACGCTAAATTGGAGGCTTGCAGATCAGACATGAATTCCCAGTGACCGGAGGATACGAATGAACTTGTGTATACTTTACCTTGACATGCTACGCACTTGCTTACTAGCGGAGCAACACTATGTCAGAGGTACTACAGCATTATTCAGAGACGCGTGCCTATGACTCAGCCACACAAACAAACTTTCACGATGAGCAGATTTAAACTTCTTGAGATATGTAATGTCGTCCGATGGGTAAAGTCAGCCACACAACATACATGGCCTTCAGACAGCCGATGTGGCGGTTAGGCTGGACATACATCAGATAGTATGGGAGCGGGCAAATCATTGTACGAGATATGGCTACCGTCGTAGCTTATATATACGTGATGACCACCCTGATAAAACAATCATTGGTTTTACGTGACAACGACAAAAGCTGGCAACGGGAACACGTACGTTAACATCCGTCGAGAATGCAGCCTCGGTAAGCGAGCCAATGCGCCTTCACGCAGCTCATCTGCAAGACGTCTACTTGCAGCATTCTTGTCCATGACGTCCATCTCTACCTTGAGACCCTTCGAGCGTGATGGGGCCAGAGAGCGAGACAGTTTTTCATCGATCAGGGACCACTGCTCCGCGTCGAATATGGCGAAGACGTTGGCCGCAGTCCTGTTGCCCGGCTTGATCAAAAGGACGACATCCAACACCTTGTTAGATGGGATCTTGGAAAATAGGTTGACGACCCAATTGTTATGAGTGGCAGACATCGAGAGATAGGGAACGAGGGTTATGGAGAGGATGCGAAGCGCTGGTATGAACAATCTGGCACGCTCTTCTGTCTCGTCTTGTCAGCGCACGTCGGGCTTGAACGAGGGGCCTATCCGGCTTACCAACAACCCGGTTTGCAGTCTCTGTGACGTGATGAGACGCAAACAGATGAAGTCGTATTTCCTTGAGGGATGGTGCGGCAAGCTCGAGAATTCGAAATATTCCGGCTTCCTCCATGAGTTCGATGGAGAACTGACCGTTCGCATCTGTATCGAAACGCGTTATGCTACTGACCATGCCGGTCTCCGTCAACAAGTCGATGATGGTTCGTACGTCTGTGGTTCCAGGCCCCATGCTTAAGTACGATAGCTTGATACGAGATGCTGACTGCAGAACAACGGTGTTCGGACCAGGCGCAAGATCGAGGAACATGACGGCGCCACACGAAAACCATGCCAAGTTGGGCAGGGAGGACAGGAGGCGCATAAGTGGCAGAGGGGACGTGAAGTGCGCGCCGGTGAGCGTAAGCTTGGTCACCGAGGTGAACTCAGATAGGCAACGGAAGCAGCCGACGAAGCTCGGGTCGTGCTCGTCCACAAAATAGATATCGTCGAACGTCAGGGCCTCGAGGCTTGGCAGCTTGCGCGCGAGCATAAGGGGGAACTGGACAAGAGGTGATGTACTCGGCGAGTGCGACTTGCGTGGATCTTCTCTCATCAAGTCCTGGCGCCGCCCCGAGATGCAGAGTCCGTATATGCGCTGTGCGAGCGCTGGTCGGGTCTTGAGCATACGCGTGAATCCGACCAGCTGCCAACGCTCATCGATGGTGATGTCCTCGAGGAGGCGTGTCCGACTCCGCGGGTACCATGCACGGCAGGTAAGCGCGCAGGCCAATAGGTTGTGATACCTATTGACATGCGTGAGTTCTTCTGCGATGATGTCGATGATGTATTCGAAGACCTCTAGGGGTAGAGGCGGCTGTGATTCTGGGTGGTACGGGATCTGGCTCGTTGAAAGAAGAATCCATGGCTTTGGCTGGGACATTGGAACTAAATCGGGAGCGGACACTGCGTTCGGTGACTCCATAAGGACAGACGACTCTGCTTCAACCATAATGACATCTTTGATCCCGTCTGGATTTGTCGGTCGGTCTACATTTAGTGGTTCCCACGTTATGGCTAAGAGAGGGCGAGAGGGGACGTCAACGCCTTCAACCTCGAGCGAGGAGAGGTCCATCTAATCTGACGGTAGTCGCTATATGTGGAACCTGGGAACGTATGTATACGCGGAAATCATTCAATGCAAATGTTTCATGCTACTCACCTGATTTAACCGATGGGTCCGCGAGACAAACTACTCGACGCTCGGGGCAAGGAAATATGGCAGCAATGAAGAGCGGACGAGGTTATATGATGCACAAGAACCTTGGTGGAAGTGTGCCTTGATGCCCTGCGAAAGTCGCAACAGCAGCGTTAATAGGTCGGTCCAACATGCGGAGCGCCCCGCCACTGGGAAACTCAATGCAGTCGCCCAGAAGCAGTGCAATTTGGTCATAGAAGGTCAAGAACAGTACGACATGTTGCTGTCCTTATGTACTGGCTACCTTCTCGTGACAATCAGACGTGGCACCGACGACTCACCTGTGCCTCAGAGAGCAGGACTTAGAAAGTAGTTTCACGTTGCAACCGTAACTGACGCATGCGGACAATTAGGTGACGTGCCCCCAGTCAAAGTTGCTGGCTGCCAGGGATATCACTGTGCTCTTCGTCGTGCAGCATAATTGGAGTAAATAATTATTATTCTTCATGGTGATAGCGCCTGCAGCTTAGCAAACAATCTGTCCCGACGCGCATCTGCATAGCGAGAACTCAACACCGTCAGGATGTCCTCGATGCTCTCGTACGAGAGCTCTAGTATGGACTCTGTCGGCATCTCTCGCGGTTCCTGCCCAGGCCCTATCCCAGCCTTCGCGCATATGGCATCATCAGGAGAAGTAGCAACATGACATAGTATACACGTACCGTATACCCGCGAGGTGAAAGCGAGATGATGACAGTGTTTCCTTCGAGAAGGGCGACACGCGCAAATGCTTCGTGCACAGTGGACGATACGATAGTGAAATTGACAATCCCAAAACACTGCTCTTCAAGTGCATTAGTGAGCTCCGCAGTAGGAAAATCGGGAGTCGAAGGTCTCGAAAGGTCGTCGACAGATGGCACAGGCGTCCGGGAAGATTGTTCAGAGTCGTCGGACGGATTTCCACATCGATGACCGTCAGCCATCCACGAGCTTAATGCTGTCGAACACATGGTAGATCCGAAGTCATGAGCGAGCAGGACAATGCAGAGATGCCTGAGTCTGAGCTTCTCATGTCGCCTCTACCGGTGGCAATTGCAAACTTGCCTGCGCTTGAGTATTACTATGTTGCTGGCAATAACCAGCATACAATCAAGAGTTATTTGGTAATGTAGTTCTGAATGACCAGGGGTCAGCGGTGAGAATGATGAGCAGGTTGAAACAGCAGCCTGCAGCAGCACGCATGTGTGACGCGTCGTGCAGTCGTGACGCCATCTGAGTCGGGTGAACGCTCTTATTCTCGACCATTCACCAAGGTCTATATCATCCTGCAGATCCTCGGTTACCTCTTCTGTGAGTAAGCAGCAACCATCACAACCGCATAGGACCCGTCGTCGGTCTGCAAGGTCTTTGTGAAGTGCAGTGCAGGCTCTCAGCCTCTGTACTGGTTGTCTCCGGGCCTTGACTGGAATTGGACGGACCCCAAATACAACAAAGCTGGCCGGACGATTGTGTACTCGTATTCGGTGGAAAGAATCACCAGGTATGGTTGTCTCACAACACGACGCGCTCGTCCGATGCTCACTCCTGGGCCTGATGTTCTGCTCTGGTATTACTCCCTACACTTTCCTCTACTCCTTAGACAGTATTTCCGTGCCACTAAGCCGCAACACCACTGTGAACGTGCCGGTCTTACCACATACAGCTTGGTACTATGGATGTCGTCAAGGCGGTCGAGACCTATATTGCCAAACTCATCTCTGTCCCACCTTCTATGAAGGTGCTGCTTCTGGACGGACACACGGTACGAAACAGATCATCAACCAAAGGTGCTGGTCACCGACCATATTTGCAGACTCCTATAGTTTCACTAGCCTCGACGCAATCGACCCTACTGTCACACCAGGTATACTTGACAGACAAAATTGACAACAAGAAACGGGACGGCATGCCGCACATGAAGTGTGTGTGCTTCTTACAGACCAGCGAAGAGAGCCTGGAGGCGCTGGAGGCGGAGCTACGGGAGCCAAAGTATGGCGAATACTACCTCTGTCAGTGGGTGAATCGCCATGACTCACTGCAGCCAGGCATTTGCTGACTGCGTACGTAGATTTCAGCAACATTTTGAGCAAGACGGCCATTGAACGTCTTGCCAATGCTGACGAATATGAGGTCGTTCGCGAAGTGCAGGTCAGCAAGGCGGTCATCAGTGTCGGCGTTTCCCCTGATACAGACAGTAGGAACACTTTGCAGACTACGCACCGATACTTCCCTGTCTGTTCTCGCTCAACCATTTCCCGAACGCGTCAGGACCGCTCTATGGCCAGTCACCTAACTCATGGGACCCAAGGGCATTGGAGCGTGCTGTACAGGGTGTCACGGCTGTTCTCCTGAGTTTGAAGAAAAAGCCTGTGATTCGATACGAGCGGTCCAGTGCAATGGCTAAAAAGCTCGGAGTGGAGATTCAGGTACGCCTACACACACCGTATCGACGCTGGGGAAGCCATTGAACTGTCTGTGCTGCAGCATCGCATTCAATCAGAATCACAGCTATTCGATTTCAGGCTCACCCAGGTCCCACCATTGTTACTCATCCTGGATAGACGGAACGACCCCGTCACGCCGCTCCTTTCACAGTGGACGTACCAGGCAATGGTGCACGAACTCATGGGCATCCAGAATGGGCGAGTAGACTTGAGCCTCATACCAGACATTCGCCCCGAGTTGAAGGTGGGCCCTCAGCGACACAGGCAGTCGCGGCCACTCATTGCAACGTTCAATGACAGGAAGTGACCCTCACACCGGCGATTGATCCCTTCTTCCAAGCTCACCACCTGGCAACGTTCGGCGATCTCGGCACTGCGCTCAAAGCGTACGTGCAATCGTATCAGTCGCATTCGCTCGCGCACGACCCGTCCGCGATCAACTCGATCAGCGACATGAAGCGCTTCGTCGAGGAGTACCCTGAGTTCCGTAAGCTCGGTGGGAACGTGAGCAAGCACGTCGCAATTGTGGGCGAGCTAAGCCGTGTTGTTGAACGCGACAAGCTGCTAGACATTGGTGAAGTGGAGCAAGGGCTAGCAACGGGGTCTGGAGCGGACTTGAAGGTGGGCTCATGGTCGCGTGAACACTGAGAGGCTGTTCTGACTCAATTCCTTGATCTATATAGAGTGTGCAAGCGTTGATCACGAATCCAGTGATTCAACCTTGGAATAAACTGCGCCTTGTCATTCTATATGCACTGCGATACCAGAAGACACAGTCCCACAATGTCGCATCGCTCATCAGCCTGATGTTGGAGAATGGCGTGCAACGGGAAGATGCCAGGGTATTTCTCTTCCCCCCCCCGAAATCTAACTCAACTCATTGCTACGCCTATTTAGCTCGTATATGTCATCCTGAATATTGCAGGCTCAGACCAGCGTCAGGACGATCTCTTTTCGGCGGAGTCGCTTTTCGCGAAGGGTCGTTCTGCTCTCAAAGGTCTCAAAGGCGTCGAGAATGTCTATATGCAACACCAGCCGCATCTTGCAGAGACGTTGGAGGATCTGTTCAAGGGCCGCCTTAGGGATACCAGTCATCCGTTTCTCGAAGGCGCAGGTCCAAACGCTAGCCTTCAGAGGTGCGCTCATGGATGTTGTGAAAGCTTCGCAGGTGCTGAGATTTGACTAGACCGCAAGATGTCATCATCTTCATGATTGGCGGTACAACGTACGCGGAGGCACGCGTGGTTGCCTTGATGAACCAGGAATCTGCGCAGAGTGGCGCCTCGGCTGCAGCAGGAAGTAGGCTGCTCCTGGGCGGCACATGCGTGCACAATTCATCAAGGTATGATTCAATCCGTGCCGCTCGTTCTGCGAGCTGACAGTGTCTCTGATAGCTATGTCGACATGATACGCTCTGCGGCTGCCAACTTCCCTGCGTCTGTCTACGAGCCTCCACCTGGGACCTCCAACACGATGCCGTCACTCAATCTCAACCTTGGTGGCGTGAATGTAAGTCTTGGCGGCCCAGCAGGCACAGGCGTATACCGGACCAGCGGAGAGGGAGTCAGCTTACAGACAGATGGCATTAAGGACGGGGTCAAGAACCTTCTCGGACGGGTGAAGCAAGGAGTCGACCGAATAGCGTCTCAGTAGTGAGTGTTCGAATCGAGATAGTTTGCGAAGCCTTGGAGTTTGCTTCGATACAGGCTTTGGTATGGATATGTATGCGTACATAGCCGCTCCTTGGCGCGCCTGACCCTATCAGAATCGAGCTCGTCGGCTGTTGTGTACTCATCAACTACACTGAAGTGTATTCTCGTTGTCAACTTCTTTCGAAAGTCCGAACCATCTTCCTGGTCCCTTTCGCGACTCAATTTCAACCCGTCTCCATTTCGCTGGTTGGCGAGCAAGGGTGCCGCTACCTACAGACTGGACTGCCGAACGTTAGACGCAGGACTTCCGAGAGTCAATTGATCACTGTCTATCGACTTCAATATCTATAACCTTCGTATTCTTCGGTAAGCCCGCTTTGTGGACGACTTCTTTGATTGCTTCAGGTCATGCAGCTGCGCTGCACTATCAGCTGTCGATGCAGGCTGTAATCGCGCTCTCGTCATTGAGAAGGGACCTCCAGAGTGGGTAGGTGGCAACGGCTACTTCACTGCAGGTGCACACCGAACAGTCCATGGTAGCTTGCAAGACCTCCTCCCCATCGTGCGCAATGCGACCGCAGAGATGGCTTCAACTAACGGCATGTATCCATACTCAGCCGAGGAGTTTACCGCGGACATCACGCGACTGGGCAACAACTGGTCAGATCCGGCGATGGTCAGAGCCGTTGTTGACGGGTCAAGGGACGCGATTGGCTGGCTTGCAGAACGAGTGCAGATCCCGTTCATATTCTCCTTCCATCGCCAGGCGTACCTTGTGAACGGGCGCCAAAGGTTCTGGGGAGGTATAGTGGTGAGTGTGGAAGACGGCGGAAAGGACCTCGTTGCAGCACACCAGCAAGCATTGGAGAAAGTCGGGGTGACAGTGTGGTACGACACCTCAGCAGTCGAACTGAAACTCGACGATGGTCGTATCTCCGGCGTAGCGGTTATTCGTAATGGTGGACGGCTGCAGCTCTCTGCACCTGCCGTGGTACTAGCGGGCGAAGGCTTCGAGTCCAGTGTTGATCCTCGCGCCAAATATCTTGGATCAGACTGGGAACGAGCGAAGGTACGGTACACTGGTCGTGCACTCAGGCAGGCAAATGTTGATTCGTCGATTTTGTAGGTCCGCGGCACTCCCTACAACACCGGCGATGGTCTCAGCCTCGCGCAGTCCATCGGCGCGAAGCTGGCAGGGGACTTCGCGCACTGCCACTCGACCTGTTGGGACGCAAACGCACTGGCTGACCGCGGAGACCGCGTGGTCAGCAACCAGTTCACCAAGTCCGGGTACCCACTCGAGCTTATGCTGAACGCGCACGGGCGGCGGTTCGTCGACGAGTGCCAGGACTTCCGCAACTACACATACGCGAAGTTCAGGGGCGAAATCCTTCGGCAGCCAGGTTGGCACGCGTTCCAGGTGTGGGATGCGGGGGCGCCCGACTGACTGCGCATGGGGGAGTACGGCGACGACGTCGTCGAGAAGATATCGGCGGCGAGCGTGACAGAGCTTGCGGAGGAGCTACGGGCGAAGAGTTTAAAGGACGCCGATGCGTTCATCGAGACGCTCGCAGCATGCAATCGCGCTGTGGCAGAGCATCCATCGGCGAAGTGGGATCCTGCCGTGAAGGACGGTCTCTCCACTCAGTCCACACGTGAGTCGTTCGAGCTTCCAAAGTCTAACTTGTCATTGCCACTCGACAAGTCGCTGTTTCTCGCGGTCGAAGTTGCTTGTGGTATTACATTCACATTCGACGGACTGGCGATCGATCCGAACACTGCTGCTGTCATTTCGGAGAAGACGGACCAGGCAATCCCGGGGCTCTTTTGCGCGGATGAGCTGGTGAGCTGGTTGGTGGGGTTTTCTACGGTAACTACACTGGATGCATTGTAGATCCGCTGCTGATCACGCTAAGAATGAAATGATAATTAGACTGGATGTAACACAACGGGTGAACAGGGTGCCAATTAACGAAAAACCAGAACAATATCCAGAGAGCAAGACGTGGAGTGCTGAAGCGCTCAAGGGTGTTGAATGTCCAACAAAAACCACTAGTACGGTTGATCTCTGTCTCGGATACATATTTACTGTCTCTGTTTTTTCTTTTCTTTTCTTGTGGATCTTCTCGTCAAGGAGGAGTGTCTGACTCTGGAGGCCTGAGATCTGACATCCCAGGGACGTCCGCGGTCGTTGCTCGTGCTCCCAAATTCCACTATGTTCGTTAGCAACTTCCCTGTCTACTTCACACATGATACATATACTTCGGCACGACCAGCAGGACACTAGTGCCCTGCCGGTCGTGTTTCTGCACACACATGGGATTTCTCATTCGCGAGCAAGATTTGCTAGCGTCTATATGTGGTAACATCAATGTTCTCCAATACACTCATAACGTCAATATACAACACGCCGGCGTACTTAGCTGTTTCTCGACAGATATCTTCAATCATCAAAGCCTGATGCTAGTCCCGGAGCGTCAAAGGGTGACTGGCAGCTTCAAAGAAGAGACGGATCTGAGGTGAATGAATTGATGCGGTCCAACACAATCAATACGTCTCGAAGCAGATCGTGAAAACCCAGCAGTACGCGTGATTAGTAAAGTTGACCACGAAATAGACGTTTTGCGGAAGGACGGTCGAGGAGGAAAGGATTTTGATGGAATTGGCAATGTCACGACGTGAGTTTCTTAACAGATATCGTTCCAACGCACAGGCGCAGGACCCCGGAAAGTCCCCTCAGAGGTCCGATCCCTCAAAACCCCGAAAATGACACTAAAAATGACCCACTTTTGGCAGTATTTTGCGTTTTACGAGATCATTTTGTCACGGATCACCCCCAGAATAGGTGAGTAGACAGTTCCCCCCAAGATACATCGAAATATGCAATGTGCCTGAAGTTCCCACGCTTAGATCGTGACAAATCTTATCTTATCTACCCCCGAAATGGGGTCTGCGCGGGATCAGAGCTCTTAAGGGATTCGCCGGGGTCCTACAGGCGCGTACGACGGGCACGTGTGCGCATGCTGTGGTTATAGTCGCCTGAGAGCAGTACAAGTAGACACTTCCTTCAACCTGCGCAGGCTGCAGATATAATACGCAAAAAGACGACCTCCCACAAAATCACACCATGGAAGAGGCAGATGCTTTGGAAGCTTTATCTACCATCTTGACACGCTTGACGGAGAACCCGTACGATTTGTCTCTTCATGCAGAACATGTTCGACTCGCGCGCGAGACTGGCATGCAAGACCAAGTCGAGTCCGCCCTAGAAATGGTCACCGCCTTTTGGGCAGCAGGCGATCACATATGGCAACCTCTTCTCGAACATAAGGTCAAGTCAGAGAGTCTTGAATCAGCAGCACATTTACAGGAGATCATGGGCATGTACGAACGCGCCGAGGCAGATTATCTCTGTATGTGCCGCGCTTTCTTTTGGTAACAACAGCAAAATGATATTTGCTATAGCCATCCCACTGTTGAAGCAGCACATTGAGCTTTTGATCGATCGTTATGAACACTTCAGTACCTCGGAGACGAAGCCAGACGACCTCGGTGAACTATTCACTCCAGAATGGACGAGCGCCGCGATCGCGTCTGTCGTTACAAAGGGAGTGGGTCATCTCACGCAGGTGTGTGCACTCGTTGCGAGCTACGGGGAGCAGGCTTCAATCATGCGGGGCAGAGTCAGCAGCTCTGGAACACCTGGTACGATTGGGAGCTCGAACGACTACAGGCCGCCCAAGGCTTGGAGAGGTGCCACATTTTGGATACTTGTACCCCCTGCTTGCGTTGACTGACCCGTCGTGTTCCACAGGGAGACACTTGTCGCTCAAGTAGAAGCCATGCTGCTGGAGCGGATCCAACAGCCTCACTTCAGTTTGTCATTGTCTCCCTCAGATCCGTGCCCAAACTGAAGACAGCATTGTTCAGATCACGAAGAAACCTTTCAAGCGTATTCGAGCTTCACGACAAACTACAGACCGCCAGGCCAGTATGAAGAACTACTAGTCAATGCGTCGAAGCTCCGCTCGCAGGCTAAGAAAGCAACTGAGAAGCGTGAACAGTTCGAAACGTCTCTTGTGTGTATAAGGTCATTACGGTCTATATTGGTCGATTCACTATCATGAGTCCTGCAGGCGAACAGCGGATTCTCGCTAGAAGGCTATGCATACTATATCGCAGCTGAGCGGCGCAGAGGGAAGCCAGACCTCTTTATCCTCAGTAACGTGTACGAGCGTGCCATCGCCGAGGGGGACAAGCGGCGATGGGCAGGAGAGACCAATGCAGAACAAGCGCTGCAGTCCTTTTGGGCTGGTTATGTTGACGCCTTGGTAAGTATCTCTTTGGCAGGCGCTCGTGATCCAGTGTCTTGCTGACGCTTGCGCGCAATGAGTAGAGAATGCAGGACGTTGATGCGGATCTGCAGCGGGAAATGTACCAGCGGGCACTGAGGAGCGTCCCGGCATCTGGCGGAGTACGGGCGCAATACATTCGCTTCCTCGTAAGTCGATCCATATCACTGACACATGGTGATTGCTCAAGAATGTTGTCAGGAAAGGACATCTGCGTCTGAAGCAGGTACGGCACCTGCAATAGTTGGTAAGGATCAGCTTTGATCATGTATGGGCTTTAATTACAACAAGCTTCAGATGTTTACGAGGAGACAAAGACCATTGCGCCACTGCAGGCGGATGTGGAACAGCTTGTTCCTACCATTCTTGCACGAGCCGGCTACGGAAAGCGGCAAGTAGAGGCTGGGCAGATGGGTAAGTGGTTACAACACAGATGCATCAGGATTGTCACGCAGCTGCAGGTGAAAACGGCCTCAACGACTTGGTCGACATCCTGATGGATGGTATTAGTAGGGTCAGGAACGGTGCGCCCCCAGAAACACAGATTGAATACATGAATAACCGACGAATATATTCAGCTTCACCCGCCGGTGATCCGAGACTCAGGATTGAGAAGTATTTCTCTGCCGTTGTAAGTTTCGAGGTGCGTATAGCCCCAGTGGGAAATTGGCTGACAGTTGGCAGTGTACTAGATTAGCTGGCCTTTCCGAGCACGCTCTCATACTATGGGAAGACGCAACAAAGCACTACAAGACGAGCTATCTTGCATGGACGTCATACACAGACATCCTGATGTACGTCCTTTGTTGTCGGTGCTATCAACTGGATCTGATGGCACACCCTCCAGCAAACAAGGCCTTTACGTGGACGCTCGCAACGTGTTCCGCGATGTGTGTGCGAAGAACTTGGACTGGTCGGAGGCACTATGGGAGGCTTGGGTCAGCTTCGAACAGTTGCACGGCTCGGTGGAGGAATTCGAGGACTGCCTCGACCGAATCGAACGCGCACAGTTCCAGGTCGCCGCGCGACGTGCCAAGGTCATCCCCAAATTTTCAATTTTCAATGCCTCGCCCTTACTTTTGTACGCTGTAGGACATGGAGAGAGCCGAGCATGCTGCTGCGCAGCTCATCGCTGAACAACAGGCAAACGCCATGTTTGTCGCCGCCGTAGCTCCTGCAGGTGCCGAGCCTATAGCCATGGAAGTTGATGTCAGCCAGCCTGTGGCCAGTGGGAGTGGCACGAAGCGGAAGGCCGAGGATAGTGCGGAGCAGGACGAGAGCAAGAAGCCACGAATAGGTAAGGCCCACTGGTGCGGTCGCAGCACGGATACTCATCACGCGATACTCAGACCAAAAGCCCCTTCCGCTCAAGCGGTATGTGACTTTTGCCACACGTATTTTAATTGGTACTGACTGCAGTGCATCCATAGAGATAGGGAGAATTGTACAGTATTCGTCGCGGATCTTCCTTCAGATGCCAAGGAGGATGATTTGGCTTCGTTATTCAAGGATGTCTGTGATTCTGACACTGCTCACGATTGTGGTCCCTGACGCTTTTGTCCAGTGCGGAGCCGTTCGGGAGATCAAGCTCACACAACTACCAAATTCACTCGTCGCCACAGTAGAGTTCATGGAAAGGGTGCGCCGTCAAGCGTAGGACCCATGTCGTTTACAACCTGACATAAATTGTTTCTCAAGGACAGCATTCCTGCAGCATTGACCAAGGATAAAAAGCGTATTCATGGGCAGGAAGTCGCGGTTCACTTGGCATGGCAGTCTACATTATACGTCACAAACTTCCCAGAAAAAGCGGACGATGCTTTCATCCGAAACATATTCACCAAGGTACGTTGGAAGTGAGATTTATGGCCATCCTAAGCTGACGAGAGTGTCTAGTATGGGACCATTTTTGACGTGCGATGGCCGAGCAAGAAGTTCAAGGCCACACGACGCTTCTGCTACATTCAATATACGTCCCCTGTATGATTCAGTGCGCTAAAGATGTCGATCCATTGATGCTCATCATTTCTCTTGTAGGCATCAGCCCAAGCAGCACTCAAACTCCATGGCGAAGAGCTTGAGCCAGATCTCTCAATGAACGTTTATATTTCTAATCCTGAACGCAAGAAGGAGCGGACGGACAGTGACGCCAATGACAGAGAGATCTACGTCGCTGGCCTGAGCAGGTTTGCTACAAAAGGCGATTTGGAGACCCTGTTCAAGACTGTACGTGCTCACGATTCACAGGATGCGGTCGATGCTAACCATCTACAACAGTATGGAGTCGTGAAAGAAGTGAGAATGGCTCTGGACGACAATGGTAGACCAAAAGGTTTCGCATTCGTCGAGTTCGAACAAGAGGTGAATCAGTATTTCAGGGATAGCATGGATCACGTCGTGGACTCATGGTACACTTAGCAAGATGCAGTCGCTGCTCTAAGTGCCAATAACTACGAACTCAAAAAACGACGGATTGCAGTCACTCTAGCTGATACGCGCAATCGCGCTAAGAATCGGTCAGTTTCGCGTTTTCTTTAGATGCGCCAGTTATGCCTGACAGTTTGTGTCCAGAGATCCCAGCCGTCGAACTGATGCCCGCAACCGCTCTATTCGAGTCCGTAAACTCCCTCCGAATACACAGGAGGGCTTGCTGCAACAGTTTTTAGAGAAGCTAGCACCCGTAAAACGAGTTGAAGTGTTTGCGGATAGGGCGGAAGCAGAGGTAGAGTTTGAGAATGCAGCAGTGAGTTACAACCCTTCATTTTTCATTTTTTACCTTTGGCTGAGACAATCTCGTCGTAGGATGTAGGCAGGCTTCTCCTTCGTTCAGAGCCCATAGTCTTCGACGGAGTTACACTTGAGCTCGTAGCAGAAACATCTGGAGGTCTTGCTGGACCTCGCGCTACCCCTTCGCCGGCGGTAACTGGAGGCCTCTTCGTGCCACGGACTGCTGTGTCAAGGCCGAGAGCTGGTTTGGGCAGCAAGAAGCGGGTCTCCACTGTCTCTGCGACTGGATCACAGTCAGCGCCGAATGCACAGAACACACAGCCTACTCAGTCATCGCAAGGCAAGGGGCAAAATGATTTCCGAAAAATGCTAGGTGGTGGTGGATAGGGGAATGTGCTATAATATAACCTGTTCCATTGTCCCATGCATTTATGCGTGTCAGTTGAACGCCATCTGCTTTACTGTTTGTAACCGCAAGAATGCCACGCGGTTCAAGTGCTGTCTCAGTGTCTGGCGTGTTCGACCCCAAGAGGATCCAGGCACGTGAGATGACCCCGTCCGCGTTATGTGTCCCGGCACCCTTATTCGACGTTCGACGTTCAACTTCAACGTTGTCTCACCATCCAGTCAACTCTCTTACATTTCGTGATCTGAAACCAGAGTATCTGTAGAAAAATCCTACATCAAGTTCACAGACGATCTTTGATCTTTGAGGAGTCCTTTGACGTAGTAGATGATGGAAACCTCCGCTACTGAATGTCTCGAGAGCACTACACTCCACTTCGATTGGACATTCCATGGCATCAAAGATTTGCTTGAAGCCAGGTCTGTCACCTGAATGTTTGCTGGTTTCACAAAGTTGTCTTGAGACAGCGACCCCAGCCAAGGTAATGCAAAGTCTAAAGTCACCAAGTCAATGAAGTTCGGTGGTGGCCGCTGGCAGGTATGTGAGGGACTGATCTTAGATCTCAGCTACATGCCTTCAACATCTGTAGATCTTATTCTATGCGAATTCTGGCACTGCGAATACCGATGGAGTGGCGTTCATCAGTTTATATCTTTCATGCGAGGTAATCCTTACATTCTATGCATAAACGTTGTGTTTTTATCTGCTCAACCACTGGTTGATAGCCGACCGTGGAAGAAAAAGACTGTGCCGTGGATGGCAAGTGAGTGTTTGCTTTATGCATACAGCGACACAGTCGGCGCTAAGTGTGCTATAGATGGGTTCGCGAAGGGCTTTTCACCTTTGGCTTCGAGCTACGCAAGTGCATATAGTGTTCATCCCATCTGCCATTCCGTATGGTAACCCTCATTGAAGCGCTTCAAAGTCAATAACTTTTGGCTCAAAAGAGGCAAAGAAACATTCTTTCACTTCGGAGGTGAGCTATGAGACACTCCTAGTGCTGCCAGTCTACTCAAGCAATGAAATAGACGCAGAATTGGGGCTGGGCTCAATTCCTCAAGAGAGAACAGCTTTATGCATATCCATCAATAAGACAGCAGGACACTTTAGTTATTATATGCACCATTACATCTGCGCAAATTGTTACTGCC
Source organism: Postia placenta MAD-698-R-SB12 (assembly GCF_002117355.1). Classification (NCBI taxonomy): domain Eukaryota; kingdom Fungi; phylum Basidiomycota; class Agaricomycetes; order Polyporales; family Adustoporiaceae; genus Rhodonia; species Rhodonia placenta. The sequence goes on along the minus strand of NW_020169842.1, from coordinate 1,208,234 downwards.
CCTCAACCCACAATATCATATCGAACAGTCCCCAAGGCTCTGCTCAGTGCTGTGGGTGGACTACTTGATGAGTACGTCCACGATTACAATCTCAACTTAGTAACTATGATGGTCGTCCAGCCCCATGTACTCCGATGTGGAGTTCATATTACCTAGGAAGGGCAGCAAGACAGCAAATGCAAGACGGATCTATGCTGCCCGCAAACTGCTCAGCAGAGTAGAATATTTTGATACAAGTGAGTCACCTCTTATCCTCGTAGGATTTGAGTGTACGGTATATACGATCGCAGTGTTCCGATCAGGATTTGCGGAGGCTTCGTTCAACGTCCGGATGCTACACGCCGCTTCGATGCGAAACACGGACCCCATCGAAGAGAGTGGCGGGAACTCAATTATGAGCCAATTCGAGGATTCTGATGACGAAAACGACGAAGACAAAATGGTGGTCGATACAGATATCGACATTGGAGAAATTGACAACAACACCCACTCACAAGTGCCCTCCTACCTCGAAAGTCACGCCAATGATAACGGTACAGAATCTTGGACATCCATCACTGGAGATGACGGGCCGCATGAAGGTCAAGTAGACTTAGATGACAACCCACAGCGAAATGTGCGAGCAAAGTTGTCACATCCATCTAGTCCTCGAAGTGTAGATGCTATCCTAACGAACGACGTTGGCGTTCAATCGGATATCCCTGTTCCTGCTCCAAGATCCCCTCAAATGCCCCCTGGGCCTCTCAAGGTCCAGATCCTGGTGGAAGATGTCGCCTATGCAACATATCGTGCTGTTCTCTACTATGTATGTGCGCACCCAACACGTGTAACTTATCAATATCAATGACGCTTTACTAAGTATACCTACAGATCTATACGGGTTTCATCACTTTCGCCCCGCTTTCATCCTCGTTTCATGCTGTCGCGGAGCAGTCACCAAAATTACTCGCAGGAGACTCTACAGGCTCTGCCTCCGGGAGCCAGTTTACCATTTCATCCGGACAGCGGCCTCATCTACAGCACTCGGAAAGCACGCCAATCACGGGTGCAACAGTTCCACAGTCACGAAAGGAATGGATAGCTCAGTGGGAGAGAAATAACCCGGTCGACCTGCCCCGCCCGTGCTCTGCCAAAGCTGTGTATAGGCTGGCTGATAGTGAGTCCAGCTCCAGCTCCCGCCTTTTTGCCCGCCCTCAGAGCTTTCTCACCAAACGATCCATGTGACCGCATGGTCCGCAGAATACGACTTGCAAGAACTGAAGCAACGTGCATTCCGGTACATCATCAGGTCACTTACGGTCGATAACGTGGCCTACGAGGTCTTCTCGAGTTTCACTGCTACTTTTGAAGACGTGCGCAAGGTGCGTCAAGGAAATCCCGGCGGGAAATTTATAAGGCAGACGTGCTTACATCCACCGTGTATCATGTGTATACGCAGGTGCAGGTGCGCTTCTTCCTCGACAACTGGAGCGAGATTCGTCGATCGGAATCTATGCGCAGCGTCTGGCAGGAAATCAGGATAGGAAGGCATCCAGGCTTCGAAGAAGGTGCGGACCTTGTCCGGCCTCGGGTCCGCATTTGTTCACACTGCTTGCGTTCTCCATCCGCGTCCAGTCTGGCCCATTATCGCCCTCCAGCTCGAATATCAAGCCCCTGTTTTGGAAGCAACGCGCGATGGGAATGCTGCAGGCGGGGCGTAGTGACCTCAGCTACAGTGCGTGGAGTCACATCCTCGCACAGACATAGTACATGCGATGCGGCGCAGTTCATTTCCCTTAAGTCATTGCTTATGTATTCCCCCGACATTCATCCGAAAACAGTGCAAGAATGCTCATCATCTAAACATGCAGAAAGAAATGCCTCCATGTAAGCACACAGCGATGTGCACACCGCTCCCGATTGGGTGCCGCGCGTACTGTAAGAACGTCCTCAGCCCCCAAAAGTAACCATTTCGGATCACGATGCCGAACAAAATCGCTCAATCATGGCCACACTCAACCCCAAATGCTAGTCAATGCTCGTGAGACTCCCCGCCTGGGAGGTAACTTCACTGTCCACCTCCGTAGTCTCAGTCGCATCCGTATCCGCGACGCTCACGGTCTCATCTCGATCGTCGCCGCGGCCCCCCTCATTCAGCCCGGCCCGCGCCGACGCATCCCAGTCGCTGCGGTCGAACATGCGGCCCTGTGCCCTACCTTCAGACCACGAGTGTGTGCGCGGGCTGATGCCAATACCTTTGTGTGCGCAGGTTGAGCGTGCAGACAGCGCTAGGACGAGCGCAATGATTCACCGTTCATAAATGAACCCAGAGCGCGTGGCGTCGGCGTGGACGCGCGTGGAGTGCCGAACGAGGCAGCTCGCACAGGCGTGACATGCACGACGGGGGTAGGCTGCGGCTCGGGTTCGTCCTCAGGTTCTAACTCTGATTCAGCTTCAGCTTCAGAGGTAGGGTTTGCCGGTGGGTCAGGCGTGTGTTTCTGTTGTTCTGGCGCATCGTGTTCGACAGGCGTATGTTCCTCCTCGTCGGTATACATAATGGGTGAGTGTTCGCTGCCCGACGAGGCGCGGACGTGCTCAAACTCGGACCCCGACGCATACGCAGAAGACGTCTCATTAGCGGGTTCGTGCTCATACTCGTAATCGCTCGCGCTGGATTGCCGGAGCCACTCTTCGTGTTGCCACCGCATCTCGTCCTCGCTAAGCTCCGGGCCCTCGGGCTCGCTATGTAAGTCCGCGGGCACAAAGAGCTCTTGCTCCTCGTACTCGTCGGGGTATTCTGCGAGCTCAGGCGGCATTGAACCAGGTTCCCTGTCTACAGGGAGTGGAGGTATTCGATGTAGGAGGCCAAAGCTGAAGCACCAGCGGTTAGAATTCTAAGGACCGCAGTACAGTTGTTGTATACTCACCCGAAAACACAACCTAGTAGCCCTTCACCGCCCCAATGTCGATTTGGAACAAGTACCACCTCTCTGATCGTACTGTACGGGCATCAGCATGAGATCGACATTTAGTGTCCGCGTACGTACTCGAAGTCAAATGAATACACAAACACTCGTAACGGTTTTTCAACATGCTGCATGGACGTGAGAATGACTGGATTATATTCTTCTCATGTAGAGACCTTACCGCTTCCACAACGTCGTAGAAGTCACCTTCTGCACTGAGGACTCCGCCAGACCAACCGATGATCCAGTCGCCGAAGGGAACTAGACCGGCACTTTCCGCTGGACTGCCTTCCAGAACATCTAGGACATGCCATACGTTGTCGAGTGCAAATTCGGGCTCGCACATGCGCATACTTAGGCCAAGCAGCGATGGCTTACGCTCCGCCTCAGGCTCCTGAGGGTCAGGGATGTTGGACTGCGGCAGAGACCAGTCCCTTGACGGCGTAATCGGTACGACTGACAAGTCGTCAATGATTATGGCAATGAGAACGACTACAAACATATACACACCCCTTGTTTGTTGGCTCTTGCTGTTCCATACGAGTAGATTCAGCGTCCGCCCCTCATGGCCTTCCACTATCTTCTCAAGCTGCCCTGCATCAACGGTCTTGTTCGCGGAAAAGTTGTCGCCCTGATGACCGACTACAAAGTCAAAGAAGGGCTCGATGGACGTCTGAGAAGCGGGCGAGGACGGAGTGACGCGCAGCACATGCAGTGCGCGCGAGGGTGTTTGTGACGACGCGTCGGTGGACTGTCCCGCACCCATGCGCCACTACGCAGGATTCTCTAGGTCCAAGACAGGTTTGTAAGTTCGCAAACCAGCTGTGTATGTGCAACTTCAGTTCTGGGCGGACGAGTAACACATTGGCGGGGCGTGGTTTGATCCTCGTCAGGAAGCGCCAAAGCATGCGGGGAGCCACGTGGCATAATTGATCGGTCCCAAAATGGCAGGTGTTGAGGTTCGACTCCTTCGGCGAGGAAAGCGATTCGAAAGTGCCCACTTTCTCTGGAAAGGTGTACAGGCCCCCATTGACACGTTTAGCAGTCTCTTGCTGTATGTAGAACAAGAGCCAAAGGGAAGCTCCGTTGTCTCTACAGAAGCCGCCCATGGCACTTCAACTTATCAACATGAATCGGTGCCAAATCGGCGGTCTTGCGACAAGGGTTCGGGGGCTCGACGCGTCTCCAGGAAATGAATATAGGGTATGAATCTGAGTTCTACATGGCACAGACCGTGTTCTACTAAGCCTATCTTGGAAAAGATGAGGGCAGCGGACATAAGATCGTGTATAAACAAGGTCGAGGGTGCAAAATTAGTCGCCTTCCGATGCGTGTGCCTCCTTAAAGTAGACACAGTGACTGGTCTGAGGCTTCCAAATGTTGCAGGAGGCTAGGTAAGCAGAATCCGGGCCATGACGTTTTTTGACCTCCAGGGAGACGGTCGCGGGAACAATCCCTGCGGTCCCATTCAGTATCTCGCGTTGCTTGGCACCGAGGCGAGTGATAAGCGACGTCGAAGGCGCAGCTTCTACAGGTTACTTGAAGGGGATAGAAATCGAGTGCTTGATAATGGCGCCGATGATCGTGAGTATTGTCCGTCCATCGGTCGGCTTCCAGGGCGCGCGGAGACAGAGTGCTTACCTCGAGATGCGCATCGCGCCTCGAAATGACATGGGCATGCCACATGAGTGGAGACAGCCGGTTGTTCTATCATACCCATGCCAGACATGCGAAAACACGACAGCCCCGCTTATTTCGACGTTGATGGCCTCATGACATGTACTAACGATGTGGACAAACGTTGAGCATGACATCGTGGTTGACCCCACACAGCGGATACTCACCTCAACACTGACGTCGAAGACGAAGGAACAAGGTGTTCAGGCTTCTGTGGTCGTTCGCCCTGCAAGCACGCACGAAGAATCTCGGAGAAATGCACCGGAAGAATCGCGGAGCTCTCGCGCATGGCAAGACTCCCCGGGCCCGTTCCTTCAAATCGGGATGCCCGCGTCGGGTTGAAGACACCTGGACGTCGTATGCGGGTTGTCGGCGCTTGAAAAGATTCGCTCGATAGCCTTGGTGCGGCCAATAGGATGTGCGAGATTCTTTATTCGGAGGAATATCCAGAGTTACACCGAGCGAGCGCGTTCGAAGATGGGCTCGATGTGCGCAGAACGTAGTGCGCGCGTGCTTGACCACACACTTTATTCTATGGGCCCGGGCGTGTTTTACGCCGGTACACCCGTTGTATTGGTGTGCAAGACGCCGGAGATTGCGCATCATAGTCATGGGACTGAATAATCCCACCGCCATAGGGCCATCAATGTGTCACAACAACATAAGCTTTCAGCCCGTTGATGCTATCCTCGCACTACGATATGAGTAGCTGATCAATGGTGATCCCGGCAACTAATTCAGTTCACTAACGCACGTTGAGAACTGCATGTGTATTTGATGATGTCGTGATGGTCACCTGACTGGAAGAACGCAGGGTACGGCTACTACCAAGACTGACATTTGTCTCCGGCTGAATCAAAACACCAATGTCCAAGCTGACAAGAAAACCACCAGGAGAAATACCCGATGTTAACCTTGGACACTGAATCATATGGGAACGGTGCGATCGAGGAGTACCGATCGCTAGGGCCTATTTCTGAACAAATCTACCTTTGTCCGCGATTCCTGCGTTGTATGCGGTCGTTGTCACACTGTATCCACAAATCAGAGACCCACGCCGGTCACCTGGGATTATTATCCTTGCCACCGGTATAGACGCACATACCATATTTCAAGCCAAGAATAGCTCACTGACAAGCAAAATCCACACATGCCGATGCGTAAGAGGACCCTCTATTGAACGGATGAGCCACAAGGGCTGTATATGAGTATAGGCTCCCATTGAACTAATGAATGTATTGACACTACGCACAATGCTATGTAGGCCCATTAAATCTTCCGACTCTGGGGAAATTGGCGGGCCTCTCCGCAGCTTGCTAATCAACCCAAGCCGCCAACGAGTCTGCAGAGCCTGAGAAAATTATGCCAGCTGCCTCCGCCTTTTGCACCAGCGGCACCCGCTTCCTAAAGTGTCGTACTTACACTTGTCTAGACGATCCGCAACAGTGAAATCGAGGAATAGCTGAACGGTCGTCTCAGAAGTGAGCTCTAGAAAGTAAGCAGCAACCTTCTCATGTCCCCATGCGGCAGTAGAGTTACTAGTGACCGTGAGAACGCCTATCTCGAGGTTTGCACCAGCAATAATTTTGAGAGGAACCGAGCGGCTGTCGGGTTGCAGGTAAGGGTAGAATTGGTACACTCATAATAAGGGTGGTAGAATCGGATGACGACTCTGACATCCGCGCGAATGATTCCAGAGTTCCCGCATATAGGCTCCTCGTCATATTTTTTGAGAAAGACGGCTGTGGCGTAACGTGAGTGTGGCCAAGTGGCAGACGCGACGTGGAGTGGCGAGTCGATCGAAGCCAGTGGCAGATAAGCGCTCGTGATCGAGAGCACGTCGCGTCACGGCGGTGTAACGTGTGACAGCGGACCCTGCTTTCCACGAACCCCGACGTGTGCGCCGTGTCGACGAAAAGTTTGCGAGTCCCGCCCCCGCCACGCCCGTCGTGTTCTCTTTCCGTGTCGCGTCGAGCACATTCTATTTCCCGGTGGTGCTGCGGTATGCGGTGAGTGCGACCCTTCGCGCAGGCACAGCGCACACCATGCTGACCGCCCGCCCAGCTGACTTTATGTCCATTTGCCGGCACGTATTGCTGCGAGCATACATACCGCGACAGCTCCCACCGCCCCATGTCTCTCGTCGCCTTCTCACAGAATTCTTGCCTGTGCCACTTCGGCTGGGGCATGAACGCCGCGCCGCGGCACATGCAACGCCAGCGAACGCCAAAGAGGGGGCGGAACCGATCAAAGCGCGCGTCTCCACAACAGCTGCCCCCGCCGCCATCATACCCTCGCCACGATCTCCCACACTCACCAAACATGCACTACCGCGGCTTCCTGACGCGCCCCTGGGGTCGGCGGAAACCAAAGCAGCCTCGACCCTCACAGCCGAGAACAAGATATTGGACGCCTACGTCACACACCACGAAAATAATAGGCAGCTGTTCAAGGACTACACCGGCCCTAAGACGCAGCAGATCATCTTGCTGGTCGCGAAGAGGAGGCGCGCCGATGCTGCTGCGCTCGTCTTGCAGGATTACTTGACCGCCAAACCGGGCGACCCCGAAGTCTTCTACAGCATTGTACGCTATATTCCTATGGGACTGCTTCGAAAACGACACATCCTGTACTTGTTACGATACCTGCGTCACACCAACCGTCTGGTCTCCATTCCGGCGAAAGACAGAATCGCTATCGCGGAAACTATCGTGGAGCTTCCTCTTAGCCACGCTCATGACACGGAACTTACTGTCATCCTCACAGCGCTTCTGACGCAGATGCTGAGAGATGCCTCAAGGCCAGCCAAGTCCAACGCGTACAGGCGACTACCTCGCGTAGTCAAGGTGCTATATCGCCTCGTGTGCAACCTAGCGAGCTTCGAACAGCGGCCGAAAGCCCTCAAGGCCATTCGTGCACTTGTGGCTACCAACAATCTACCTCCCAGCGCAGTGCCTGTTACGGATCTCAAGTCCGGGGATTTTGAATTGATCGTCAACTCGGCTCTGATCAGATCGAGCCTGCAGTGGGGCTGGCGGGAGCACGCCGTGTCTATGATAAAAAGAACGCTCGAGATTGACAGGAAAGGCAAGCCTGGACTCACACAACTTGCCGCGTTCGTTCTGGAGAACTTGCTGGAGGAGCCGTCGCCGATGGATCTCGTGTCCTCTGCTGCAATCCTTGCTCTCCTTCTAGAGCGTTCCCCTGACTGCCCGATCCCGGCTGCTGTAGTGCACGACTTCTATAACGCCACCGAGAAGCTCAACAACCCAGAGCTTGCCGAGGCTGTCTACAGTGCATCGCGAACTGCCCGGGAGCGTGGGGGCCAATCCCTGCCACCGCCGAGAGGCAACACCCTCATGTGGTTCGTGAGCCACCTGGTGAACCGCAGCAAAAACGTACACACTGCGCGCGAGCTGGCGACGCAGCTCGTCGAAGACAAGGTCGCGATCCCGCTTGCCCACTGTGGGCGCATCATCGCGCTCTTTGCCGTGCAGGGCTTCGCGTCGCAAGCGCGTGCACTATGGGAGCGCTATGCGGACAGCGCAGATGCGACGGAGCGGCGGTACGTCGTGGGGCACTCGGCGGCGATGCTCCGCCTGGTGAGCCTCTTTACCAACCTGAGCAAATGGGCGCACTCACGCGCACCAGCTCCGGGCTCCGCCGCAGCGATCAGCGAGGGCGTGTCAGTCAGCAAGAACGTGCAGGAGAAGGACAAGACTGAGAACGACGTGGATCCTCGTGCTAATCTGAAATCCGCCCCTCTTGGTCTTGCATCTGCATCTGCGTCGGCGGAAAAGGTGTCGGCAGAGCCCGTGTTGGGCAATCACGATCGTATGGCACCCGTAATTGGGAGAAACAGTCGTACTGCGTCGTCGGAACCGATGCACAGTGATAGGGCGCATGACACTATCGCGGAGGCCCCTTCTCACACCCACAAGCTTGGGACGACACTGGCACATGTTGCACTATCACCGGAGCCCACACGCCCCCAGGTCTCGCGCGAAGACTCTTCTACAGGGACATCAGCCAGAATAGACAAGGCCCGGGCGCAGCCAGAGGCAGTGGTCGAGGACGCGGACCTCGTCCGCCTCACCACTTCCGAGTTCTGGGCGTTTGCCGAGCGGGTGTACGACGCCTTCCGCGAGACGCGGCAGCCGCTGCGGCGCGCGCACCACTTTGACGTGAACGCGCTGGCGCGTGCGAGCTTTATCCTCGGGCGCGTCACGCCCGGGCTTGCCGCGCTGCGCCTGCTGCTCGCGCGGCGGAGCGCGCCGGACCTGCACGACGTGAACGTCGCGCTGACGCTGCTCGCGGAGCACGCGCCGCATGCCGCCGCGCGTCTCGTGGTGGGCATGGCGCGACGGGGACTGCGTGCGGACGCGGCATCGTTTGGGACCGTGATCCACCACGCGGCGGTGCACGGGGACGGCGCGCTTGTGGGTGCGCTGATCAGGCGCGCGCGGGCGGTGGGCGTGCCGCTGTCGTACAAGACGCTGGGCACGCTGCTGCGGCGCGTGTTTGAGGAGGGCGGGGAGGGCGAGACGCGCGAGGCGGCGTGCGGGCGGCTCAGGCGCGTGCTTGCGCTTGTGGACGCGCTCGTGGGCGTGCGACAGGTGCCCTCGCCGGAGATGGGGCGGGACTGTGTGGTGGTGGCGCTGCGGGCGGACAACGCGCGGGCGGCGTTCGGGTTCTGGCGGCTGATGGTGGACGGGAAGGCGGAGTGGGGGGACACGGCGCAGGTGCAGCTGCGGCGGGCGATCGCGGGGAAGGTGCGGCGGGAGTGGGGGGCGGGGCTGCTGCAAGGGCCGGGTGCGCGGGCTATGCTGCGGATGCTGGGAGAGCGAGTGGCGGCGGGCGCGACCCCGACGGGCGAAGGGGGCGGGAGAAGAGATGGGGGCTGAGGAATGAGGCGGATACTATTGGTGGCGGAGCGCAGGGCGGCGGAGTGGGACGGTGCGAGCGGGGTCACACGCGCAGAGGGCTTCCATCAATGGGCCTGTGTTGCTTCTGGGGGAGTGTGTGGACGCGGGGGTGCTTGGGGCGGAGCTGCCGGTCGCGCTCGGAGACGGGGATTGGGAGGCGATTGTGTCTGTGTACATACCGTAGGTAGGACACGAGCAATACTGCGAGGTTAACGGGAGATGCCGGTGCGGGGGGGCCGGTGAGGAGCGTGATTGCCCCGTGACGGGAGGGGAAGGGAGGTCGCTGGGAGGTGGGTGCTGCTGCGCGAGACAGCGCACTGGCAGCCACTGGAGGGAGAAGCAGCCCGCCAGGTCGTGCACACGCGTGCAAACAGACACAGGCGTTCAAAATCACCCCGCACACCCACAGCGGCCTCGACGGGATCCCGGGACCCTCCCTGCTCGTCTGTCCTCCTCTTGCCCTGTCCCATCCCTTTCCCCGCACCGTCCGCCCCCATGGCCTCCGTTCGTCCAAAGTCAGAGGCCGACACGCCCTCGCCCCCTTCTGGCGATGCCGCGTCCAAGGATATCTCGTCCGAAAACAGCAAGGTCAAGAGAAAGTATGTACCCCTCTCCGATGTTTCTCCGCACACCTTCAACCGCTGCCCGCGCACACTCCCCGCACTTCCCCTCGCCATCCGATCCTACCCCGCATCTTCCTCACCCTGCTCCCCCCAACGCCCCATTTTCGCAGTCCGCTCCCCCCCTATTTAGTCGCGTGCGCCAGCGCACGGCCCATACGCCATGTTTGGCCCTTCTTCTCCCCTACATGTCTCTCGCGCTGACCTCCTCCCTCCCCCTCAACAGGCGACAGTCCCAGAGTGCGTACTCCGTCCCACCCTGCCCCGCTTCGTCACCTCACCTCCCCCACAGGCTGCGATGCGTGCCGTGCCCGCAAGGTGCGCTGCGCCCGCGAGAACCCCGATGACCCCAAGCAGTCGTGCAAGCACTGTATCACCCTCGGTATCCCATGCACCTACGACTACCAACCCAAAAAGAGAGGCCCCCCTAATCTGTAAGTCCGACTCCACGCGTTCCTCCTCGCGCACAAATCTCATCGCTCTTCCAGCTATCTGCGCCGCCTGCAGGAAGCCGCAGCGGCAGCGGCGGCCGTTCAGCAGCAAGATGGTCAGACATCTGCCGACTTGACCCACTCGCCATCGTCCACGTCACATAGTGCCGCCAGCCCGACCCACACCATCGCCCAGGGTGGCCTCACGTCCTTATTCGACGCCACAATGAGTCCCGTGTCCTCCCTGCACTCTGCGGGGCTGTCTGCCGCACGGTATACAATGCAGCCAGACGGCTTCCACTCACATTTTCCGTCTATGCCATCGATCACGCCGTCCTACAGCACCTCGCGCGCGTCGGCAGTCGACGACCCCCAGGCGTTCGCGTCCCCCCACGATCAGTTCAGTACATACCCACTTCACAACTGGTCTTACCGGCAGCACCAGTCCCTCTCGATACCATCCCCATCAACGATACCCCCGCTCTCCTACTATTACCGCCCACACCGACTCGAGGACGTCGCGCCGCGCGACACCATGCTGCTCATCATCGCGCTCTTCTTCGACTTTGTGTACCCACTGACGCCGTGCGTCCACAAGCCGTCCTTCATGGCTGACGTGCACTCGCACCGCGAGCAACGCGATCCGCTGTTCTTCGCGCTTGTCATGTCCACTGTCGCGTCCACGCTAGTCCAGGTTCCTCGCTCGTATCTCCCCATGGAAAGGCACGCGGTACGTAAGCTTGCGCAGACGTGCCATGAAGCGAGCAGGCATATTTCCGTCGCCTCGTATGACCCGCCGACAGTCATGCATGTTGTTGTCCGCTACTTGTGAGTCGGCCCGTGTCTGGTGCCGTTTACGTGTTCACACTATTTTTGTCTTGTGATAGCGACACTATCTACCATTTCTGCGAGGGCCATGACGCGACGCAGCACGCGGCATTTGGCGAGGCTGCGCACATTGCCATCACCCTTCGCATGCACGAAGAGTCGTCCTATGAAGGACTCGACCTCATCGAATGCGAGGTACGCCGGCGCACCTTTTGGCTGCTCTTCGGAGGTAAGACATGGTCGCATCTCTGTCCGTGTGTACGACAGTGCGACTTGCTGACGCTTTCGTACATAGCCGACAAGTCCATGTCGATCCTACTCGGTCGCCCCATCTCATTGCGCGACGAGGACACCACGTGCAACTTCCCTCGGGAGTTGGATGACGAATAGTGGGTGCCCTCCTTCCGCCGGTGCTAGCCGACGCTCACGTTCGCGCGCTGCCTCTGCGGGATGCATGCGTTCCTTGCGCTTTTCCCCGCGCACTTTTCTTCTGCCATGCCTGCCCGCGCTGCAGCATCACGCCGAGCGCGTACCTCCCGCAGCCGCACGGCAAGACGGCCATCGTCGCGGGGCTGAACTACATCTCGCGCATCTTCGCGCTGCTCGGCGAGATCCTTGTGCGCATCCGCGTCGACAAGCGCTCGCCGCCGCAAGGGCAGTTTCTCACTGCGCGGCTTGAGGAGGTGCAGGCGCTGCACGCGCGCATCCTGGGCGCGCTCGCGCATGCGCCGGAGCCGCTGCGGCTCAAGACGGTGCACGCGCCGCAGCACATCCCGCCCGAGTACGGCGGCGCGGGCTTCCGCCAGGCGACGTTTGCGGAGGTCAAGGACTTTTTCGACAACCCGAACGCGTCGCGCGAGAATGCGCTCAACCCGTTCCTCGTCATGCAGGCGAACGTGTATGTCACACAGGTACGTCCGTGTCCGTGCTCGACTCATTGCACGCTGACCGCTGGGCGGGATTCGTGCTTTTTGCAGCAACTGGTTCGATTTGTGATCGAGCAGTACCGCGACGAGTTGATGACGTCCCTGCAGGGGAGCGTCGACGAGCAGCGCGTCGCCGAGGACAGGGAAGCCGTTGCGAGTGAGCTTTTGAATATTCTGCATAGGTGCGCGCGCTCTACGCCGGGCGCAGTTGCGCATCACGCGTGGCGGATTCTGACAGGACACGTAGCATTCCCATCCAGTCGATCGCCACGAACGGGCCCTCATTGGTGAGCGGATTGCGGCCGCGAAGGGGCCTGTGCGCGGGCCCAGCCGCGGCCTCGTGTACCGCGTAAACGTGCTGAGATCACTGTCTATCTGGCAGGTACATAAGGTGCGATTCGTCGCGTCGACGCTGCTGGACGCGGTGCGCAAGGCGGAGACCGCGCCGGCGTCCGCGGCGCGTGCACACGCGTATCTGTGTAAGCCTCCGCTGCGCGTGGGGCCTGCGTAACGCTGACGGTATGGTCTGGGCCGCAGGGGACTTCCTGTCGATTCTGTCCGAGATCGAGAGAAATTATCTGTGAGTTCTGGACAGGGCCTCGGGGTCGCCCGCGCTAATCTACAGCGTCCGAATGCGTGCAGGCTGGATGACGACAGAGACGTGGTGTCGAATACGGACGGGATGCCCATGATGGGCGGGAACTAGGCGTGGGGCCCGGGGACGCTGTCGCACCCTGTGCGTGTGCCGTGTTTGTTTTCGCGATCTCGGTTGTTGTGTATGTATCTGCCGCTGTATTTGCGCGCTGCGCATAGCCCATTGCTAATCTACCGTGTAGTGTACTATAATGTCTCCCGCGCCCCGGCACGTCGTATTGCATCATGTACCCTATTTTGCTCGCGCATTCGCTATCGAATTGCTTGTCCCCCTGGATATTATTAGTGGTAGCTGCGGGTTTGGCACTCGGGGACAATTACAGGTTGGCCTTGATCCTATGAATCTCTGCAATACACGTTCTTACAGCTTGGGAAACAGAAAGTGGATGCCTTTCCCGCAGGATCTGGGCGGTTTACAGATGCAAAGCGGACTCCGAAATGGGCCCGTCAAGCAGGTCGGTTTGTGCCGGTTGGCAGAAGAACCGGGAATGCAGGAGGTAAGCAGAACAATGGTATATGAGCCAACGAGGAAAGAGCGGGGTTCGAAAAGAACACCTGGAAAGGGGGATATAATCCGTGATGTCGCCTAATATAGGTATGTCACGGACCAGCCGGTCAATGGGACCTGAACTCATTCGGCAGCGCCCGAGCCTGACGCGTCATCCGAGAAAGGCATTCCTCGTGTTTGCGTTCGCCGAGCGCGTCCTGCGGACTCAGCCACCGCTCTTTATCTGCTGCCACCATCTGCACGCCGTGTTGCTGTCCCCCTCGCTTGACCAGCCTCGCTGCGTGCCATGTCCGCGAACGACCCTGGAACGAAGAGCGTGCCTCTCCAAATTACGGAAGGTATGTTCTGCGGCCATGCGAATCAGAGCCATACTCCCATGATACCTTCTCCCGTGTTAGTATTCTGACAAGTGCCGGCTGGTTCTGTCTCCTTCTAGATGAAGCTGCTGTGTATGACAGACAGATCCGCCTATGGGGTCTAGAGGCGCAACAGAGGTTAGTCACTCCATTTCCGCGTTTCCGCCGCAGAATGCACTTGACCACGCGAGGAACTCAAGGCTGTTGTCCCCGCCGCCAGGATGCGCAACGCCACCATTCTGGTGGTCAACCTCAAGGGCGTCGCGACGGAGGCGGTCAAGAATATCGTCCTCGCGGGTATAGGCAAGCTCGTCGTCGCCGACGGGGACCGTGTCGCGCAGGAGGACCTCGGCGCGGGGTTCTTCTTCCGGGACGACGATGTCGGGAAGAACGTAAGTCTCAGGGCTTGCTGCTGCCATTGGCGGCCATGACACGGGTCGACTTCCTGCGATCCACCGCGAGCGCGGGCTCCCTGTTCGAGCCCCCTCAGGCCACGATGGCTTTGCGCCACCATGCTGTATGCAAAAATACCAGACCTTCCCTCCTGCGTGGCACTGGCCGTGCCTTCGCCGGTTCTAGCGCGGCTTCGGTGTCAGATTGTGCTACCGTGGAGCAGTTGCGGGGAGAGCGGTCCCCGCACACGTTCGCGCTTCGCAAAGCAGGCCGAGTGCTCATTCTGATGACCGGTTTGTTCCTCTTTGGCCGCGCGTTGCCGATGTGCGTAGTCTGCAAACGCCTTCCCGTTCGCTCCGATCCGCGATTGGGCCTCCCCCGATCATCGCCATGCAGTGGGTGTACGTTTAAGACAAGCTAACACGCGCGAATAGAAAGCAGAGGCGGCCAAATCGCGTGTGGAGTCGCTCAATCCGCTTGTGACTGTCGAAGCCCTGCCAGCCGCCGTCAAATTGGAGGGACACACCCTCGATTCGCTGGTCAAAGACGTGGACATGGTTTGCGTCACAGACCTGGACCGCGAGAGCGTGGTACGTAACACGAATGTCCACTCAGTAAGATGTCAGTCCGACACTTCCGCAGATTCGCGTGAACGATGCGTGTCGGCGGGCCGGTAAACCTTTCTACGCAGGGGGCACATTCGGCCTTCTTGGATATATTTTCTGTGACCTTCTGACACACGACTATATTGCCCCGTACGTCTTCGATATTGAGGACCAAAATAAATACGCGTGTCATTAATTCGCTGTCCAGTGATCGATCTGCTCCGAAGGACGCAGCAAAGAATATAAAAAATACGACAACGTACTGCCCGCTGAAGACTGCGTTAGAACACCGCTGGAGGGGCTTAACGCGAAGACAGACGAAAGAACTCAATCCTGCAGCGGTTTTCTCAGTCCTTGGTTCGTGGAGAACTCCTCCGAGAAAACATAGCACCCTGATAAAATAGTTTAGCCGTTTGGGAGTATCAATCAACTCATGATACTCTGCCTGACGACCCCGGTGTAGCACATGAGCTAGAAAGTATTGCAAATTCGTTGATTGCAAAAGCAGAAGTGAACAGGCAAACCATCCCAAGAATCCCGCCAGATCTGATTCAGTGAGCATTACTAACTTATTACGTGTGATGGCCGTCATCGATGCGACATATGTTTATAGGATTGCAGCAACGACGGCGGCACACGAACTGTCCCCCGTGTGCGCTGTAGTTGGTGGGGTGCTAGCACAAGATATCCTAAAAGCACTCGCCGCCCGGGAATCACCGATTGTCAATTTCTTTGTGTTTGACGGTCAGACCGGCGGAGGAACGGTCACTCGCATGAATGTGTCGTAGGCACGTAGTCGATCAGTCGCTTGTAAGCGGACGTCGAGAAGATGCTATGAAGATGTCACGTCCACGATTTTCAGGTGTGAGCATCGTAGGATGCCTGAAGCACTGGTGCGATCGGATGCGTCTCAATATATGGATGAAACAGCATACCAAATTATCGCATGCTGGGGGCGTAATAATACACACCAAGCTTACGGATAGGAGACTACGAACGACAAAGTCCAACAAGGTATGCCTCGATTACTTGGCAAAGTACCCGTGGTGACATCACGGTATTCAGCGTGAATGATATTTGTCTTTCGAGGTCAACGTTACGGTCAAATGACCAGTGCATTTTACCCGCTGGTCTCAGCAACGTCTCAGAAGAACAGAGGACTGATCTCAGAACTCCATTCAGGAAAACAGTGGATGACTGATGCAATGTTGTTGAGTACTTATCTGACAACGTGGGATCCCGTGTGTCACCTGGTAGCATTCTAGCGTTCCCTTGAGCTCCCTAGTAACGGTCGTGCACTGCGGCTAGGATGTCTTGAGACCCTGCAATTGGTGCCCTCCAGGGTAGTACTGATCTTGTTCATTTCGCGTATGTACTAGTGTCCAGGCCTGGTGATAGAAAATACACGTGCATGGACTCTCGTCTACACAGGTGAGTGTCTTCTGGAAATCTGTACCGTTTATCCTTGGTCAATGATTCATGGTCCAATTCAGGTAATTAGTGTTCATGCAATGATCCTTCGTAATCGGGACAGACCGTTTAGTCCCGCTTTACGGCATCATTCTCCTGCGGCCCCGGCGTGTGGCGCTTGTAGGCAACAACACCGCGGGACCTGATCGGCGGACCATCATCCGGTGAGATTGTATCTGTCGCTCGCGGAGCTCCGGGGATTCCAATGACTGCCGCTGCGTACCAGGTTTTCCTAGACAGGTTAGCTCCCCATAACTCCGGCTTTGGAGTATTGTATGATCAATCTGGGTAGTCTCCTCGCACCAGCTTCCACGCGCTGAGATCCGTTCGGTCTTCATGTCCTACGATCTCTATCGACAGGACACTTCACGGGAGACGTCTATCCCCTCGTCCCTGAGTATGAGAAGCGGTTGCACCGTGGCTCGGGCTCAACGCAGCGGTGCCCGGGGCAAGCAGGTGATTGTCCACGAGGTCGCTCGTGATGGCACCGGAGAACGTCCTCACCTGGTTGCATTACGGAAACAGGTGCGCTGGTAGCGACTTTTGCGCCAATCGGGAAAGATGGATTGCATACAGATCATCGACCCAGACATGCGGCGTTCATCGTAACAAACCGATCGCCCGCACCCATTCCTTTCGGCCGCCTTAGCGGATGTGCCCGTACAGGCGACGTCAGGGTGATAAAGTACAGACGTGTAAGCGGTCGCGTGAGCAGCCTCTGCAATGGTTCTCCATTAGCCGCCCTGCAACGAGATTTCACCATGAGTAGCTGGGGGGTACAAGGTCTACGAACAAGGCATGCGTGCGGTGAGGCTCCAAGTACATTCAGACAGCCGCCATTATTTCAAGTTCGACGAAAAAAGGTGCTGATTCTCTGGGTGAAGCATGTGATTTATCACACTGAGCGCCCAACTAATTGTAGGTAGGTCGAGGCTTGCCTTCACGTTCCAGCAGCCTATAGAAGTCCGCTACAAGATAAAGACTACCTGCAACGACCACGAGCCCATCCAAACCCTCTCGTTTGTGCCTTTCGGCTGCCCATTTCAAGGCGAACCGTAGAAGAGCCAGAGGATTCTCTTCCTGAACATCTCCGGGCTCCCACAATTCCGCTTGCGGTGCCAGTTCGGCGACGGCGTCCCGCAAGGTGCTAGAGGTCTCGGGGCGGACCCAAGGCATGCCATCTGGAGGCGTGAACTGCAAGGGAGCGACACCAATGTTGGCGGGGAGCGATAAGAGTGGGGCGAGTGTCTCCAATGGGCTCTTTGGTGGAGAGTGCGAGAGCGCGACGAGGAACGTGATAGCAGGCTGAGCGGAAGCAAATACTTCGGAGTGACTGGAAAACGTCGAGGTAATATATGCCGCCAATGTGCGCGCAGATGCGGGATTATGGGCGCCGTCAGCGAGCACTAACGTCGACCCAAGCCTATGGAAAGATAATCTGCCTGGCCAGCTTGTCCTCTGGATTCCACAGGCGATAGCTTCTCGTGTCATATTAGCGCACCATGGAAGTCGATTGATGCAGGACGGGTGTGTGAGAAGGGCAGAGATCAGCCCTAACGCGACCTCGAGGTTGGCAAGCTGATGCTCGCCATGTAGGGGTAGTAAAGCGTTTAACGGTTCCACGAAACAGGGCAAACGCGCCGTGATCGGCTGAGGTCGGAATTCAAAGGAAGAGGATGTGTCATCAATGTGTTTAGGACCGTCGGGTACTTCATCCCATTCCCGCGCGGTGACGATGGACGGCGTAAGTAAGTCTCCCCCTGCTTGACCTACAACCTCGAGAACGGCTGACTGCACCTCGGGATGTACCTGTCGTCCTAGAATGAATGGCTTACCGCGTCTAGCAATTGCTGCTTTTTCGCGAGCGATCGCTGCGACGTTACCGCCAAGAAATGCTTGGTGGTCGAGATCTACCGCCGTGAGTGCAGAGGCAAGGACAGCTTCATCTGGAATCACATTGGTCGCATCCAGCCGGCCTCCCATGCCCACCTCGAGAACAACGATGTCCGCCAAGGCCCGCTCAAATATTTGAAGGGCTGTGCACGTCAAGATTTCAAAGTTGCTGGCGCCAATCTTATGTGCAGCATCGGTCTGTTCGACGTGCGCGCGGACTGCAGCGTAGACATCAGGGGATACGGGCGCGTTGTCGATGGTGATGCTGTCATTGACTGAAACGAGATGAGGGCTGTTAAACCGACCCACGACGCCGGCAGAGGAGGCAATGAAGATGGAAGAGAGGAGCGCAGACACGCTGCCCTTGCCGTTCGTCCCAGTAATATGGCAAGTAGGTCGAGTATATAGGGGCAGCAGACTCTGCAGTTTGCGGATACGGTCGAGCGAGAGATCGATGGACATATCGCGAGAGCACTGCCGGGGAAGACGAGCAAGGAGGAACGTGGTTTTAGCGTGACTGCACCGAGATAAGCACGCGTGGATAGACGGGAGCAGCATGCGCACGCACACAGGCAGGCGAATAAAAGCCGCTCACTACAACACCAAAGCACCGCGTCCGACGTCGAGGACAGCGACGAGTTTCAAACAACATTTTTTTTATATCGTCGCTGGTCGTCGGTGCAGGGATAGTGTTCGGAGTAGAAATGGAGTTTCAAATGAAGCTGATAGACCGAACTTGCGCAATAAGGAGATTCGGTCTGAGACCGAATGGGCGGCATGGTGCCGGCCTCTCGGAGCTTGAACGCCTGGGCTAGTCGGTGGCGCTGTCTGCTCTCCATTCCCTCCACCATCACGATGGCTGCGCCTCAGCGCAGAGTCCCACCAAACCAGCAATACTACGCCGTCCCTCAGAGCCCCCAAGCTACCAGCCGTTTCCAGTCGCAAGCTCCTTCTCAGCCGATGCCGCCTCCCCAGCCGTCGACCAGTCAAGCCGGACGCAGCGACACGACGTACGGTGTCGCGACCGGCACCATTGGTGGTGGATACGGACCGTACTCTGTGCGCTCTGTTTCTGTTCTCTTCATAGTCATGCAGGCCGTGCTGACTGTAGACAGTACAACCCCGCCGCCGCCGCCAATAACGGTCACTATGGCTCGTCGAGATTCAGCGCTGCTATATCCGAGACATCTGTGGGAACGGCCGGTGAGAAGACGGTCAACACTGCAACGCCCATAGTAGGTTCCGCGACGGTGCAGCCATACCCGTACCTGTGGGACACGAAGGATCCCGATCTCGACGATGCTCTGCACAACCCCGACCCCATTCGAGATGCTGCCATTGAGCGAAGTTGCACACCCTTCTCTCTCCGTGGATGGCTGAACGTCTCGGCGCTCGTCATCCTCGTCGGCGCCTTACTCACACTATTCGCGGGATATCCTATCATCAATTACTATGAACATCCAACGCCGAAGTCCGCAGGGTACAATCTGGGCGGGATCAATGGCTCCGGTCAAATACCGGACCTGCCCCATATGCGTCAATTGGTCGACAAAGACACTCCAGACTCTGCTCTCAAGCACACGGCGTCAGATGGGTCTACGTACAAGCTGGTGTTTAGCGATGAATTCGAGACGCCTGGCCGCACATTTTGGCCTGGGGACGACCCGTTCTGGGAGGCGGTCGATTTGAACTACTGGCCCACTGGTGATATTGAGTGGTACACGCCTACAGTAAGTTGTAGCTTCATAGGCTGTCACTCTGCATTACATACCATTGCCTTAATCTACAGCAAGCCACCACGGAGAACGGAAAACTGGTCATCACGATGGAGGAAGTAGAGAACCATAACTTGAACTTCCGCAGCTCAATGCTTCAGACTTGGAACAAGTTCTGCTTTACAACTGGTTACGTCGAAATATCGGTCAGCCTTCCTGGATCGCACGATGCACCCGGGTTCTGGCCGGCTGCATGGACGATGGGCAATTTGGTGCGTGGTTTCTCATCAAATTTCACCTTCAAACTAACATCTCATACATAGGGCCGTGCTGGCTATGGTGCAACTACCCAGGGAACATGGCCATACTCTTATGATGCTTGCGATGTCGGAACCTTCCCGAACCAGACGTACGCCAATAGCACTCCAGCGGCTGCCGATGGTCTCAGCATCCAGCCTGGACAAAAGTTATCCGCGTGTACATGTCCTGGTTCTGATCACCCTGGCCCTTCGGTCGACGTTGGCCGTTCTGCGCCTGAGATCGATATTTTCGAGGCACAGATTGTACCGCAGGGTTGGCGTGGACAAATGTCCCAAAGTTTGCAAATCGCGCCATTCGACCTCGGCTACGAATTCGACAATTCGAGTTCTGTGACCACGGTTTACAACGACGACATCACGTCGATCAATACGTACCATGGCGGCCAGTATCAAGAGGCAGTATCGGCGCTGACGTTTATCAATTCTTCTGTATACAACAACACGGAGTACGGAATTTACGGCTACGAATGGTATTCAAACCCGAACGACCGCGACAGCGGATATGTGCAGTGGTACAGCAGTGGGGAGCCTTCGTGGAAGGTCACCTCAGGGTCACTCCCTGCTGAACCGAGTCTCGAAATCTCGCAGCGACTCATTTCAGAGGAGCCGATGGTGTGTACTCCTGCCTTTTTTCAGTCTCCCCCACTCAGGTGGCGTTGCACTTCCACAGTACATTATTATCAATTTCGGCATGTCACGTAAATGACTAGCACATCATTTTCCTCGCGTGAAATGCTAACCAGTCGTTACAGCGTCGTTTGAGCTTCAGGACTGGATGCACTTGCAGTTCCCTTCGAAGATGTACGTTGATTATGTGCGGGTCTACCAGCAAGAAGGCGCAGGAGACGACGCTGTCTCGTGTGATCCGCCGAATTACCCCACAGCAGACTACATTAACAAGTGAGGGAGATCTTTTCATTGTAAACGCATGCGATTGACCACATCCGCAGCCATCTACCTGCGTACTCAAATCCGAATTACACAACATGGTCGGAGGCGGGATACGACTTCCCCCGCAACCGCCTGTACGACGGATGCAGCTGAGCCCGATGGCGGACTTCGTCCTTTGATCCATGATTAATGTCCGGTGCTTTAAATCTGATCACAAGCGCAGCTACCATCGTTACGACTATCCGCATCTATACCGACGGACATTTATCTTATATCCTCCCTCCATAGTCGTCGTACTCTCCGTTTCTGACAGTGTGTCCGACGTACGGACCTATTCCTCTTGCTCACGCTCTCCTATCATGCTGCGCACTGCACATCGCGTAGCTTGCACGCTCACTTTTCTTCGATGACTTTTCGTGTTTGCTGTGGTGGTGAACGGACGGTGTTGGTCAGCAGGTTGGTATCGTGTATATGCATAGCTTCTGGGCACTCTTTTGGAACACTGTCTCTGCTGTCTTGAGTAGTCTGCAAATGATCAGCATGTGCGAGATTGTTGGTTTGTGTGCGTAGTCTGCAGCTTGTGCTTGAGAATTTCCGTATGGGGTGAAGCCTACCGAGCGCCTAAGATGGACGAGGATCTGCAGACTGTGGCCTGTGCGCCTCACATGCTTTCTTGCTACTCCTCGTAGTCCACTCTCGAGTTGACCATCTCTTGTGGTTGGGGCGGCGCATACATGCCTGGATTGGATCTGCTTGACCGGTCACGACTGTCGCTCATACACGGGATGTCTTCCAATGTGCCCGCCAGTCGGCGAGACGCGTCGATGACCTCCACCGACCAGAAACCGCAAGTATCTATGCGTCTTTATCTTCGGCAAATAGACTAATGTCACGCGCTGCAAACAGCTGGAAGGCACCCAATCCGACAGTCATTCAGACGCCCTCTAATGCCTCGTCGCACTCTAATGTACCCCAGCGGAGCTTCAACCCCTACAGTAGCAATCGCATGAGAAACACACTCGGCGTCCCCTCTGGAACACGCAATCGCACCGCAGACAGGACAGTACTTGGGCACATCTCTCCGTTAGAGCCATTCCGCCCGACGAAAAGACCGCGATTGGAGCCACCGGGCGCTTCAAATGGCAAGCGACCCGCCGAGCGTGTTATGGCTGGACTCCGTACAGGTGGGACCATGCTCACCAGATTCTATGTGGTGCGCTCATGAACGGATGCTGACGCTGACCTTCCGGCTTTACGCTTGCCATGATCAGGACCGGCCGGCGTGCACTCGCACCCAGAGACCATCTTCGTCGATGCAGAATATGACCTTCAGGTGCCCCTTCGGAAGACATCAGGAAACAAACCCGCAGTGAGGCGCAGGAGCTCAAGTCCCGATCCCCTGGACATCCTTCCCGGCTCTGAGAGCGCATCCCACCCAATCATGGGCGGTTCGAAGGAGGTACCATATGATATTGATCTACCTTCTGACGCTGTCGGGACATCTCGTGTTCTGGCCTCTGATGGTGAGGCGACGAAGAAGCTACAAGAACGCGTGAAGGCGATCGACGTTGACGAGATCGAGGCGTATTCTTCTGATCAGGAAACGCTGCCAATTAGGTCCAGAGCTGCGACTCCAAATGGTACTAAGATTCCTGCTGGAGCTGTGCGAAAGAAGATTGATATGTTCAACGAGAGCGACAAGAAGTTACCGTCAGACAGGAAAGCACCCGACAGCAAGAAACCTCCTGACAATATAAGGCAATCTCCGGTTATCCAGAAGCCGGACAGTAAGAGGCAGCAATCGCAACTGCCGCCAATCAATATTGACCTGAAGAACCCGCCGAAGATGGAGCAATCAAGAAAGAACGCAATGAAGGGAAAGGTAGATACATGGCCAACATAGTCATCTCGAGTCTTGATATCACTTACTGCACATCAACTGCAGGCTCCCACAAAGCAGGCGACTTTAGATGCCCTCACAAGACCTTCCGGGTTGCGCAGCGCTCAGACAAACACCCAAGCGAACGGCAAGGCCAAGAGAGCTCCTCTAACAATACGCACGATAGCTCTCCCCCTAGAGACGTGGATCCTAGGCTGTCAACCGATGCAGCAGGACGATGATTCCGCTGTTGAGCCAATTCATTGGTTGGTCTACACTGATGGGCCGCAGCCACTACTGGCGGTGCGGGAGAAGAAGGGCCTTTCGTTAGTGGGTCGACGATTTGAAGAGTTCAGATTGCCTGAAGACATAAAAGCTATTACGGTACATCGTTCGCGCTATCCAACGTGCCAAGACTGTTTCAATCTTACTTCTAGCACAGCTCACGCAAATGCCATGCAACACCGCTCATCCTGTCATAGTCCGACTAAGACCATCTGGCCCCTCAAGGATGAACGTGAGGCAGGAAGGGTATAACCCAGGTAAGACTATTCTCGGACATAGCAAACAACCATCCAATGCGTAAGGCAGGCTCCAACGGATATGATGGTCGGGTAACGTTCAAGCTACAGACCGACCACGCGAGTTTCCGGAATAACAATGATTACACGAATCTTGTACAGGCATTGGAGGCAAGTGGGGTTAACATGGACTATGTCGAGTAAGTGCAGATCGGTCGTCTCATTTTGATGAGATGTCTTACATAATTCTGCTAGCGGACCGGGGTCCAATGGCTTGTGGCAGCAGGTCATGAGTGGGGTTGAGGTATTCAAGGCTCGCGGAAGTATAGAGCACGAGTCTCGTTTCTTCTTGGACAGGAAGGGCGCCGACGGTTCGATCTCGACAATCAGGGCGACTCGGTCGACTGTGAAGTCCACCTCGTACGTGTTACACTCTCTTCGCATGAGCGTACCACTTACTGTCAAGCGTATCCGCCACTCCCAGCAATTCCACCCCGCTAGTCGCAGATCCTGATGCAAATACCTCGCGGAGATCATCGCGCTTAAGGGAATTGCGTAGCCCAAGTCCCGAGCCGGATGAATTGTACGTATCAATATGGCCGATTGCACATCCAGGAAGCTGATCTTCGCTACGCTTGAAGGATGTTGGTGTATCCGCCCTCGGGTGCCGGTGCTATCAACATCAACAAGAGCGATTTCAAGCGGTTGAATGACCTATGTTACCTCAATGATACGCTCATTGAATTCGGGCTGAAGTGCGCCGTTGTATCACATTCTTCATGCTATGGTACTAATCATGTCACAGACTCTGGCTGGCTGACCTACGAGAAAACGAACCGGAGCTTGCTGAGGAGGTCCATGTGTTCAGTTCGTTCTTTTACAAGAAGTTGAATGTGCGCGAGTGAGTCGGAGGATCGCTAGGCTCACCAGGGTACTGATCATGATCCTGCAGCAAAGAGGATGGCTATCGGAGTGTACGCAAATGGACGTCTAAATTTGATATATTCAAGAAGAAATATATCATCGTGCCGATAAACGAGAAGTATGTCGTTTATGCGCAGTATGAGAATACATCTGACCGCACGAATATAGTTTCCATTGGTATCTTGCGATTATATACCGCCCAGAACATGTTCTCTTGCCTCCGCTGCCCCCTGCGGAAGTAGTGAAACCTTTAACGCGCAAGCGCAAACGCGAGTCCGGGGTGTCAGAGATTATAGAGCTAGAGGATATCGAAAACGATCCGCCAATAGCTCGTGGTAAACCTGAGGAGATCGTACCGGACTCGCGTCCCTCTTCTCCGGCGCCATCCTACCAAGCAGACAACGACGCAGAGAAAGAGATCACACCAGACTCCCGCCCCTCCTCTACCCAGCCATCCCGTCAAGCAGACAGCGATGCGGAGAAAGAGGTGGAACAACTCCTAAATCGAACGGAGTCCTGTACCATCTCTGAACAGCGGCACAATTCCGTTGATATAGCGGCCTCAGGGGCAGCTGGTGAGCTGGAAGGCCCGCAGGATATGGAGTTCATGCAGATTGATAACATGGAGCTTCAATACCCTTCAGATCCTGCTCCAGTCGCAATGGAAGTCGACGAACCGGAGGCCTTTGTCACTGAGTCGCCCGAAATTCAAATCATTGAAGCCTCCACGTCTCGGCAGACCTCGACAGAGAGCGCTCCTTCTGCCTCGGTTGATGAATCAACACCGGGTCTCTCGCGTACCGTGCCTCCTAACAGGTTCTATAGCTCTACCACCTACACGAAGAAGGGGAAGGAAAAGGCTCGCGATGTCGATGGAGAGCAGCAGAATGTCGATGTGGACGAGGTAATGATAACCGATGTTGAACCGCACAAAAGGTAAGTACAACGTCGCGGTCGAAAATGTTGCGCTTATGCGGTCTGATCATCTCAGCACATACGTATTCATTTTTGACTCATTGGGAAGCAAGCATCCGCAAGCCATCAAGACTTTGTCGATGTACCTCCAGTTGGAAGCCAAGGACAAGAAAGGGAATACTGATACCCGTAAACCTATTGGCAAACTTGCTTTAGTACGTACCGACCCTCACTCCTTGCTAGCGCGTATATGCATACGCATGCGTTCCAGGTCCCAGGTCAAGGAAACTATGCAGACTGCGGTGTCTACCTCCTTCACTATGTGCGAAAGTTCTTGAAGCAACCTGAGGGCTACTCTCAGCTGATCATGGTCGGTTCTTTCTCTTACCATTCCTGACAATTCACCCATATTGTGCCAACAGTCAACAAAGTCCAAGGGATATGACGCTGCCCAACGCCTCAAGGACTGGGAGGGAACCGCGGTCGCTTCCCTCCGCCAAGAGCTCAAGGATCGCATTCTAGAACTATCGGAGATATGGAAAGCCGATCGTTCAGCGAAAGAGCAGCGCGAAAAGGGGGAAGTGAAGCAGCCCGGAGAGAAGAGCAGCTCTACTTCGGTTGTACCTGCATCGGTGGACGATTCCGACGATGAGGTTGTAATCGAGGAAGTAGAAGCCCCCGCGCAGCTCTCGGCCAAAGGCCGATCTACTGCCCGTTCGACGCAGAAGTAACTCAGTTGGGGACACTCATCACCACCACGGTACAATAATCATTGACCACTATTGCATAGACCATGCGTATTTCCACTGCTGCTGTCCTGCTTCCTGCTTCGAGTCAGTTGCTAATCGTTGCATTTTTCCTCTTCTCTGAGCATGCTGTATCATTATTGAGAGTTAACTCGTTCACTTGTTCTAAGACACTGTATCACGTTACATAACTGCTATGATGATGCAAGCTGTTTCTCGGACCATATATAGCTGTGTTGCAATCTTTTACGGTCAAGATGATGGTAAATTCGGCGCTCAAGCATCTGCTCGTTTAGGCTTACAGGCATGCTGCCTTGCCAGCAGCAGCCCCCTCAGCCCATTTCAACTCGACTGGGCGTAGATCTCCTTATATGAAAGGCATGGCTTTCGTCCTGTAACTGCCGTTGGCAAACGCGCTGACAGGCGCACAACGGCCATTTATAGGGTCTTACCGGCCGCTACCGTTATAGCTCTCCATGTGATTCATATCGGGGACGCTTAAGCGTACAGTCTCAGCAAGAGCTCTCTCCGGATGTTATGCTTGCCCCTGAATAA
Source organism: Postia placenta MAD-698-R-SB12 (assembly GCF_002117355.1). Classification (NCBI taxonomy): domain Eukaryota; kingdom Fungi; phylum Basidiomycota; class Agaricomycetes; order Polyporales; family Adustoporiaceae; genus Rhodonia; species Rhodonia placenta. Next base: position 1,181,537 of record NW_020169842.1, on the reverse strand, counting down.
TCTGAAGTTGCGTGTCCGAGCCAGTGGCTGAGCTATCTCACTCCGGCCGGTGCACAGGATTCAACCGCGGACGGCGCTGCCACTGTGCTACTGCCATCGGGTACACGGAGCTCGAAGAGTGAGTTCTCCATGCTCTGCCACTTCCGGTGTCTCATGTGGCGTTTTCTGCGAGGGCCCATACAATTGGCCGGTCGCCACCCCCTGTCAACCTTCAGCCCGCCCGTTCAGGCGCCCACCACTCCTGTATAGCCCCTCATCTACTCAGGTCTCCTGCTCACGAAACGCACTAAGAAGGGAGCTACAAAATGGAGGGGCTTCTGCAGCATTTGCGTCCCTCTTTCCTTGCGCTTGCATCATGCCCTTCGTTTTGAAGCGTCCGCGCCATCAGAAGCTGGCACGCGCTATAGCTGACGCTGTGAGGTCACTTTATACCAGCTCCGAGTAAGCATTCGTTTAAATCTCGGTCAAGACTGCGGCTTGACTCGAGAGGCAGTAGGAGAAGCGTACAGTCCGAAGACGCATACTCTCGTGAATACACATCATCCAAGACAAGAATTCGAGCGCACTCCCACACTTTTCACAAACTACGACAAAATCATCCCATCGAACGACTTCTCAACGAGTTGCTGGCTCATATATTCTCTTTGGGTGCTGAAGATGATGCAATGTTCCCCGTCAACGTCTCACACGTGTGCAGAGCCTGGCGTAGGCTGGCTCTGCACACGCCCTCCGTATGGCGACGCATTGCACTCGACAGCAGGCTTGAAATGTGGTCGCAACGGATACTCCGAGCGAAGGCATGCACCCTCGACATCCAGCTCGCGCCCCGCGCCCTAGCGCTTCACGGGATGCTCTACAAGACGACTTTCGACGCGCGTACTGTGCAGCTTTACTTTCATCTTGTTATACCTCTCATCGAGAGATGGCGTACGCTCGAGATTCAATTCGAGACGTACGCACCTTATCTGTGGAATGCAGCGCTCTCTGCGTGTTGTGCACACAGCTCTTCCGTACATGCTCCTCACCTTCGTGAACTGTGTCTTGTCTACCCTGGTAATGACGACACCAAAGAATTCGCTCTTTTCGATGGAAACGCTCCACGACTCCGCCGGGTGACCCTGCTTGGTATCCGCCTTGCATGGACGCCTTCCCTCTTTCACAACTTGACGTACCTCGACTACACTCATCACGGCTTCACGGGAGGGCATGAGGCTGCTTCTGAAGTGCTGCACATCTTGCAAGTTTCGGCACGTTTGGAAGAGCTGCGACTTGCATTCCCATGGCGAATCGATGGTGCAGATCCATATGCGGATTCGTCCCTACGGCCTGTGACCCTCTCTTGTCTCTCCACGCTTGTCGTAAGCATCGAGGGACCTGAGGTTCCATCCGCATTATTGCTCGTCCTTCTTCACCTTTCCCTCCCCACCACACGATCACTGCGGTTGCTTTCCCGCTATCCGTTTCGTCGGCCAACGCTCTTTCCCCGCCTCCGACACGTCCTCAGAGCGCTTCCGGAACTACCCAAGCTGGAGCACCTGTACCTCGAACACGGCTGGCTCGATCCGCGCTTCGTTTTCCCTCTACTGCATAGCATACCCCGTTTGCGGTATCTCGCGTTGCAAGGCTTGCGCGTCACAGGCCCATTCCTACGCGGTCTTGCTGATGCTCTGCGGGCGCAACGCGAGGAGTTCCCGCTGTGTCCACCACTCGCGGTCCTCGAGCTCGTACGTTGCAGTAGCCTCACCGCAGAGGATGTCAGGAACGCGCTCGGCGGGCGGTCGGTGAGCAAGGCCTCTCCGTCTATCGAAGTGTTACTGGTGCGAGACTGTGGCGGCATCGAGCCGTCAGCGTTACGCGAACTTGAGGCAATGGGGTCTGTGACTCGCGTCATTGTGCGAGCATCTCGTGGGGCGGGTGCGTTAGCGGGAGGCAAGCCGAGGAATATCTAAAGTATCTTTTTTGATGGACAACGAGGACACCTTGGAATCCATATAATCATACGATCCTACTAAATATGTTGTACATTAAATGCATCGTAGTAGGTATAAATGAGGGGTTGAGATTGCGTATAATCTTCTGACGTGCGCGTGTATGGTGTGACCTTCGAATCGATAAAATGACTGACGCATCATTCGCGTTATTTACCTAGCACTCGCGGCCATATTCTTGAGTTGTATTTGAGTAATGCTCATGCATCCTAATCTTGCGTGTCGAACCCTGATTCTGGATAATGCTATCAAGCTGGGTTGTCGATTGTGATTGTTCCGGAATTCATGAGAGATGGTTGGAGTCCTTGGGTATGGTCATCAGTAAGCGTGGTTTGTAATATAACACCTCACAATATCTAGAACTTCGCAGAGAATGTGTCGTGGCATTTCACTGCACGGCCTTTGTTGTAGTCTAGGCTGTGCAGTATAACGAACGAATACTGACTGACTTGCCCTTAGCCATAAATGAATTGTCGAGCTCCGTGCAAGTGCTTCGAGGAACGGCGGGTCAGAAGAACAAGGTGTATGCTTATAAGGCGATGAGTAGCGTAGACGTCTTCTATGAGGGCAAAGAGAGATTAGATTCAAACCAGTAAAGTACGCAGAGCAGACGAGGAGATCGTTCAGCCCGCATGTGTCCATCTAATTGTCACGTTCTCTCCAGTGATACCGAGGTCCTGCCTCTCGTCGGCCACCTCAATTGCGATATAAACCGCACCTCCACACGCGTAGCGATCCGGCATGCCTCCAACAGCACCTCCGAAGCCGCCGCATGCACAATAGTATGTAGTTTGCGCCCATCTGAATGGGCGCTCTCCAGTGAGCTTATCAGAAGAACGGCTGCGCTTGGCCATCGTGCTTCCCTTCTGGTACTTTCCGATGCTGTATGTGCGGATCATGTTGGTGTAACAGTAAATGCAGCTAGAACACCGATACTCACGGGAGACCTAAGGATTGCGCCCGCTTGCCGAAGGCATCCAGCCGGGCAGGGGTAGCAGGATTCTCCTTGCTGACTGCCGCGTAGCCTCCGTAGAACTCAAACAACTCCGACGCGTCCTCGTCCTCTTCCCAAGTTCGGAGATTTCTCTCCAGCGTCTTGAAAAGGTCGTCTTCCGTCTGATATTCAGTAGCTCTCGCCCATACACTTGCGCGTCTGATAACTTTGGCATCCGGGGCAAGCTCTTTATCAAGTGAGCGAGTGGCGACTTCTGCTCGAATTTGAGCCATGAATGTCTCGAAGCCGTTCTGAACCCTCCGCTGGGTCGCATGTTCCCTCTTCTCGCGCGCCTTTCCACGACAGGCTGCACAATTCTTGAACTTCCCGGACAGAAGCGGTAACATGCACGACTTGCAGAGCCTCGAGACTGGAGCGGGCACCACGTCGGCACGTTCCTTTGGCTTTGGCTGGAAGAAAGGAATGCCGGAGTTGCCTATGGGCCGCGACAAGGGTGATAGCGACCTTGAGGAAGGAATGGTGGGATCGTAAGGTGCCGCTGTTGGGTTTGACGAACGCGAAGCGACTGCGGCATCTTCCGTGAAACGAGTCCGAGCCGTTTTTGCAGGAAACCCGCTGTCAAAGTCCTTCTGGGTGGGTCGTTTGAGTGCTGCCTTCGCTTTACCCTTCCTTGCCCTGATCTCCGCGAGTTCCATTCTTACTGCCTCATCTGGATCCCTTTCAGTGATCGAAATAGGATACTGCGCCGTTGTGCGCGGCCTCTTAGAAGGCACATAACCTGCAGCATATCCTGGAAATTTCTTTACAACTAGTAGGATGTTCAGCTTAGAGATTGGCAGTGACCAAATATGGATTCGACAGTACCGTGCTTTCCGGTGGCTATCATTTCCTCTTCAATGTCCGAAGAGAACGGATTGGCGTTTTCGCGGATTATGAACCCTCCAACCTTGTGAATGATGGGTTCAGCCTTGCGTGACGTATTTGCAATACGTCTGGGAGCCTCAGAAGGCAATTCAGATCGTGAAGGTTGCGAGTCTGTGCTAGAACTGTGAACCAGCCCGTGTGTATGCAATACTCGTACGCTGGATCGCGCTTTCTTCAGTGCCAGTTGAGGACGCGAAGGTTTTCCGATAGGTTTCTTGAAGTCGGGTGTCGAGGGAGATGACGCAGTCGCAATCGCATGCATATCCCACTGGCGCTTCAAACTACCCCGAGATTGGTCTAAATCAAGCGGCCTTCTCTCGGACTTCTTTGTCAGGAAGGGCGCAGAAGATCCCGATGCTTTCGATCTAGCATCCACCCTGTTGAAGGTCGCTACCCGTGGTGCAGGCACGACGCCTTTTCTGGATGGCATGCGTGAGGAGTGCTGTGCTAAAGAAGACGATTCGATTGAAGACGTTGCGTCGGATGGCGAAGGTGATCTAGACGCGCCGGAGGATGGCTGGTCTTGATCCTTGCCGCCGCCGGCAAAGTCAGTGGTTATAAGATGCATTTCGTCATTATGAGCCTTGTCTGAATGCGAGCGGACGTTGGCAGCATTCCGATGCCCATATGCGTTGCAAGGGCATGTCAATTTGCCTGCTTTGTCCCTCTCCAGCTTCACGTGTCTCCCTGCATACACTCTCAAAGACCAGCAATGTGAAGCTTTACGGTATATAACGTACCTTGATACATTATTGTCGCTGTAGGCCTGTGGCAATTCCAAACATGTGAGCGCATACAGTGATCGACATCCTTCTGCTGCGCAGCTTTTGCGACGTAGCCGCAACGGTCAAAGGAACAGACCAACGTGCGCGTCGACCTGGAAACACCGTAATCCCTTATATCAGCAAAGAAATAAACTAGGCAGGAAACACGTACATTATAACATTTGAACAAGTTGCAGACACCTAGCGCAATGGGAGACAGTCACTGCCTGGGGAAAGCGCCCCACAAACGCTCAAAACGCGATCAGGTGATCGTGTCACCGATTAGACTCCGAGTCTGAGCGCCTGCGACCGCCCAGCGGTCATCAGCTCCTAACAACTAGGTCAGCCCTTTCACTTCTACACCTCTAAGGCAACTAGAAGAGGATCCGCCAGAAGGATAAGCGGGTATATGCATGTGCGGAAATATGCCCAATGCTGCATTCTCTCTCCCAGGATAATGTTTGACCAGTCAATTAATGAAATGTAAAGTCGCTGCTCCTTAGCTAATTGCCTGTTCTGCGGCGGCCGACCCTCAACTTTATCAAGTGGCTAAGGTTCGAAATTCGTCACTACTCTTTGTATGGCTGCAGAGGGGTAGACATCATCCCCCAGTTCGTGCCTTCAGAACCGCCAAGCATCAGTTTCGCTACACAGTTTGTTTCCGTACGAAAATGATGCCGTTCACCTTTTCACTAGGGCCACACGGACTTATTCGTGTAGAATACAAGATTTCCGTAGTTCCTCCGATTGGAGAGTTCCATCGCGTTCCAATGTCTATAAGAGCGCTGACATCATGAGACGCGTACACGCCGTCCAACGTCCCAACCAAGTCAAGAGTTGCTATGTCTCTACCTACTTTCGGCCGCGAGTATCGCCTGCCTACAGTGAGTCGGCACGTCCCACGGTGAAAACTGCGTGCTAGTGCTCAAATGCTCGTTACACGAGCTAGGCCAGCGGCGTAGACAGTCTCAGGCTCACCACGGGCCCTGTTGATGCGCCCAAGGCGTTCGAGGTCCTCGTCAAGGTCCACGCCGTCTCCCTCAATGTTAGTGCACCATCCTCTTTTCATTGCATGCCCTGAGCTGATGCTGACCCCTAGTACCGCGACCTCATAGTCGCCAAGGGCATCCACAGGCTTGGTCAAAAGAGTAACCTGATCCCATGCTCCGACATGGCGGGAGAGATCATCGCCCTTGGCGAGGACGTCAAGGATTGGTCCGTCGGTGATCGCGTGTGCGCGAACTTTGCGGTGGACCATGTATTTGGAGTCATGTCCCCCGAACTGAGAGGGTCTGCTTTGGGTGGGCCGATCGACGGCGTGCTGGCAGAGTATAAGGTCCTGCCTGCACATGTGCGTTCTTTCGTACTTCGTCGACAGTCCGTCGACTAACTAAAACTTGGCGCCAGTCATTGGTTCACGTCCCTGCACACCTCTCCTATGAAGAAGCGTCTGCCCTGCCGTGAGTGAAACCAATGTGCGGGACATTACTCCAAACCAAGTAGACTTCAGGTGCGCAGGCGTCACTGCGTACAACGCTCTTATGGGGCCCGTGCCCCTCAAAGGCGGGGACTATGTTCTCGTCGAAGGTACTGGAGGAGTGTCCATCTTTGGCCTCCAACTGGCGGTGTCGTCCGGAGCGACTGTCATAGCGACTTCGTCCTCAGATAGCAAGCTCCAGATCGCTGCGAAACTTGGTGCGAAGCACTTGATCAACTACAAGACAACACCCGGGTGGGAAGAGGGAGTTTTGAAGATTGTGAGTCCACGGCGTATGCATACCGCTCGAGCCGTTGACAGGAGAGGAATGTAGACAGGCGGCAGGGGCGTGGACCACGTAATCGAGGTCGGTGGTCCGTCTACTCTCACGAAGGCAGTCAGGAGCGTGTGTTCTGGCGGGTGGATCCACATTATCGGCTACATCGGTGGTGTAAGGACTTTATTACCTATACATTACTGATTGGTAAGGTCACTAACCCCAAGCATAGCCGAACGGAGATATCTCAAGTTTGCCAACGGAAGTCTTGAATAAAGCCGCCTTTGTGCGAGGTGTCCTGGTCGGTCCGCGGACGCAGTGAGTGTCTTGTTTGGGTACATGACCTCGTGTACTCACACAGTTCCAGATTTGAAGCGATGAACCAGCTCTTGAGCGCAACGGAATTGAGGCCAGTTATCGACAAGGTTTTCCCATTTGAGGATGCCCGGGCGGCGTACGAGTACCTAGCCACTCAGCAGCATGTGGGGAAGGTCGTCATCACAGTGTTCACCGAGTGAGAGAGCAGCGTGGCTTCGATATCCTGATACCTTCTTGTAAGAAGCGTTCTCTTTCCGGAGGCTCATTGCCCTGATAATGTGCTGGACATCATGCAGATAAAAGGCTCCTCGCATCTATTTGTATGCATGTAGTAATGTCCAGTCAGCATCTCAACCTGACCCAGATATGCCAACACCTAAACGTTTAAGGCATTAGCCTCGCCGACTAGTGACCAGATCGCGCATTGCTTGGTGTAATCTGACTGCCTGAAGTACGATCGCCGTAGCTTGCCAGAACTGCTACTTCTGTTGACAAAGTGCCCCAAGAATACGTAGATCGTTAGCTCCCCCGATGAAATCGCGGGCACTCTGCAGAAGCTCAATGGCAACTCTTAAGAATTCCTCCGCTTATTTGAGACGACCAGTGGAGATTTCGGAGGAGGCTAAGCTGCAGCTTGAACAATGGTTCTTCTAGTATTGTCGATGTAGCCGGGAACGCTCAAACATGTCGAATGCGTCGAGAGTGTCGAGAAAACTCGTAGGCTAGACCATGACACTATGTCTGGATCTAGTCACGAGAAGTACGAGACCTGTAAGTCGTGCAAGGGATGCAAGTTCCCGTTCAACTGTGGATCGAATCGATGGATTGCTCCAGAATGACTCGTAGTTATCCCAGCAAAGCAGAACGATACATGTCGACACAAATACAACACACGCATCATCAGAATGTGAAATGGTAGAGGACGTGCGCGGATGTCGGCAGTCAATTGGGGGCTATGTTACAGGAGGACGACGATCGCCTCACGTTCCAATTTCCTTGTGTAACCTGTACTCGAACATCCAGAAAATGACGCACCAAGATCTATGAACTAATAGAGCGAAATTTCTCTCTGCTCGAGATCTCATGCTGCATTTTAGTAACAGCCTGAGGTGCACAGATCGAACACTGTTACTTACGTGCTCCATGCTACCGTTCACCGTATGCAGCAGTAATTGCATCTTCCGAAAATGATGACCGTTCTTCGGCTATACAACGATGCTTTCATTTTGAGCTTCGCCATATGATGGAGGTCGTTGAGACATGCGTTGAAAGTTGTCTGTTTTTGCATCCTGCGGAGCTCTTGCGAGCTTGTAGGCATTACTAAGTCCATCGCGGCATCACCTTCCCATTCAAGGGCGCAGTGTCAGATAGCCGTACGTCACTTGCTCGAGTCTGGAGTGTCTTGGATTGACATTCAGTGGATAGACGAGAAAATGAAGGATAACAGAATTCAGGGAATGCGCACCGAGGAACCGTCGTGTAGATGTCTTGCCACGCATCTGATACCAAAGCATCAAGAAACCAGTGCTGGACGCCACATCGAGGCTGTAATGCACGCCTGATATGCCCCCAGTAGAGTTCCAGGCGCATAATTTGGTCAGAGCTTTATGGTGCGGAATTATCTTGATACCTTTCAGTAAAACATAACTAGAGCCTGTCCGCGTCTTGGGTTGCAAAGAGTGAGGAATGAATTGTGTTGATTGAAGCTACACGTACTGTTCACAGCCGCGGAATGAGAGGCTGGTGACCATCTGATCCTATCTTGAGCTTAAAGGGGTGCTCTGATTGCCAAATAAAGCACAGGCTGATCACTCCTCTTCCTCCGCCTCGGCTAGTCCGCATCGCTCCGTTGTTGTTTGCTGCTCATAGTTGTCGAGGGCAGAGCCTGGCCACAATATGGAGCACCCGCCGGACTGCAAGATCCTGGTCATTACCACAAAGCCGGAGCATGCTGACCAATTTCTCCAACGTATGTACCTAGTAACTGCTCCTCGCCCATAACTTTCGACGACGAACAACTCAGGCATACAGGCCCTATCCAAGTCTAAGTCAAGCTCGTCCGAGGTTACACGCACCCCCAATAATATCACCCCGTGGACAATCGTGAACAAGTACTATACTGCAGACGTGCATTTCGAGACTCGTCTAGCGCAGGAGTTCAAGTCCTCCCATGCCAAAGGCGTGCCAGCTATCATATATGTTTGGCAGCAGGGCGATGTGAGTGTATCCTCACTTGCTCGTTTCCACATGTGATCGACCCATCTCAAGCCTTACCGAGAACAAGTTCTCGACGTCGCGAGTAGTTTACGCCCTCATGATCCAGACGTGTCGCTGGCAGTCAAGTTTGGTAACAATGCTGTGCCAATATCTGAGGATGAAGAGGGTACGGATGAGTTTCTGTCCGCGCATGGCTTTGAATACATCGAAGGCGACCGAGTACCCAGGAAAGACATGCAGGACGAGGATGGGCACTCTGAGGACTCGGATTCAGGTATTCGCCATTACACCCATTCTATGCATTTTCCTATACACTAACGCCATGATGCACAGACATCCCAGGCCTTCCGCGGGTCATTGATGCTCTCAGCACCATCATGTGGCCTTCTATGGTGCAGTCTGACTCGACTCGCAACCGCAAGAGCCGCGCACGCGAGCTGGTTGGCTGGGCGCGCGAAGAGGAGGAGGAGGATGGCCTCCGCGCACTCATTTCGGATACCCTCAGCGCGAGTGGATCTGGCGGCGATATGCACCCAGGCGGCAGCGGCGGCGCAGCGCGCAAGAGCCGCATGCAGCGCGAGATGGAGGAGCTCGAGCGCTGGCTCGAGGAGGAGGACGACCGGCGGGAGCGCGAGGACGCGGGCGCGTGGGTCACGGCCGAGCGCGGCGTCGGCGTCGGCGCGGACGGTTGGCAGGACATGCCGACGCCAACGATCCACACGCCAGCAACCGACGGTGGCGGCGAGCTCGGGTTCGATGACGACTTTACTGAGTTCGTCTCCGCGCCGTCGCCCCACGGCTTAGGCGCGCTCGATGCGGACAGGCTCGTGCCAATGCATACGGGCGCGTCATACCGCTCTCTCGCGTCGGTCTCGGACTTTGGGGGTGACCTGGGGGCGAGCGAGGACGCAGATGCGGACGACCCGGACCTGCCGTCGCGCGCGGAGATCGAGGAGACGTCACGCCGGATCTTTGGCTCTGCTGCGCCTCTGCCGACACCACACCTCTCACTGTCGAACGCGAACGCGTCTGCTATATTTGCGGACGAGCATCATTCCTTCGAGTTGCATGATGACGATGACGACTTCGAGATGTCGGCATTTGACCTATCGCGTGTGCTGAGCGCGCTGCAGAGCATGAAGGAGGAGATCGGCGGGATGAGCGACGAGGGAGAGCGAAGGAGGGCGGCAGCGCGAGTCGCCCTTGGGCTCGTGTATGGGCTGCAGGCAGACAGGGATGACTGAGAGTCGCGGCATTCCACTCAAGTCGCCCGCTACTATACATGATCCGAAATGGGAATAACTCACGCCAACACCACTGGATATAGAAGTATGCAGCATTCATTGTGTATCTTGTGTATTTGTACGATTTAGGATCGCAGGCACTCCACAACCATACTAGCATTATTCATGGCCAGATTATACGGAATACTAGAGAGCGAAGGAACGGAGCGACGAAAATAACGTATCTAATGAAGGCAAAGAAATATAAACACAGCACATACAATGTAAGTACCCATCATGTCCCATCTGCTAAAATCGGGTTTCAACGTGCATTCGACTGCTGTGGGTCTCGTCAAATGAGTACAGAACATCCAGCTCATCCATCAGCACGACATACCATCATGGTGCCCGCTATTTGAGCAGTTTCACTTTTGACGGCGTGCGTTGCAGTCTGGGAACCATTCACCGTATAAGAGATGACATCGGTTGCGAAGAATCCCGAGGTGCCAGGAGGGAATGACTGGGCGTCAGTACATGGAGACCGGTCGTTCTCTGGCGTGATATCACGCTCGCTCGTGTAAAGGAGGTAGGCCAGAGCAGTCATGTATGCCTTCGACAGTCCAATATGGACCATAGGTTGTCTAGACAAAATATATCCAACGACTGCTGCTTAGATAACCAGTGCACGACTTACAGAATAAAAGGCTGCACGGAGACCCTCGAGCGTCAGCCCGCTGTTCACAACACACTTGATAGGACTCACCGAATCGAGGAAATGTATTAGGTTCATGACCATAAATGAAGTGAGCACGAAGCCACTGGCCACAGTCCCTGGGATATATGAGTTATCGAAGTATTGGCGAGGCTCGATGGCAGTCTTACCAGTCAAGAGCTTGCGGCAGAGTCGACCTGGCTCGGAGTCTTGTGAAGGCAAAATGAAACACTAAGTTGCAAGTTGAGTATTTACGCATGCGATCAATACACGAGACAGTGCCTGACCTTTGGGACCATGAAGCCACAGCAAGCGAGACAGATGCCCAGGGAGACGCCGAATATCAAGGTGAGAAGCAATACAAGCTGTACTCGTGCTGTCTGCGAGTTGACATTAAAGGCAGCTATCCAAAAGGCTGCAATGACTGGAGGGTGATGAGCTGATAGCAATAATGTCATTGAGGAGTGGAATCAAGTCACAAGGTTGGAGGATTTCGTAGCCTAGGACACAGGGTACCGTGAGGATAGGCAGACGTGTTGCGAGGTCCTTCATATGGCATATCAGCATCGTCTGCATAACAAAGGCTGTGACAAGCTGCGTGATGTTCAGCATAATGGGTTTGTAAACCAATACATGAACCAGCCGACCTGAGAGCCAAGATCTTGACAATTGTACACATTGTGGTAGATAGGTTATTGTACGTTAGTACGCTGCGTAATTTATGGGTTGGTGATACCTACAAGCCAAATAATCTGGAGAGGCGATGAGTGAGCGCATGTGTGCCACACAAAGGTTCTTACACGTCGTGTCATGGAAGAGAGATGCTGATCCGGAGTTGCCAAGGAGCTGGATGACGCATATAGATTCTAATGCGAAGGTGACAAGAATACCAACGATGGGGAATAAATACTGTGCATATAGGCTTTTAATACTCCGATGCAAGGGCAAGATACCAATTAAAGGCTCACAAACGCAGTATCTAAATGTGGAGACGATCTGAAAATATATGTCTGTAGGTCATCATCTGCAGTGAGGACGAACGGCTGACTACCTTCTGTTGAGACCAATGGGAGAACAAGCAAGCCCACTGCCGAGCAGGCTAGTCCACACTAAATTCACTACCAACACAACAAGCATCACGCCTTCCCTGGAGGAAGCGCATGAGCACCTCTCGGTCTCTCAAAAACGCGAGGACTCTTACCATGATGTCAATGTTGGTGGCTGCAGGGTGCTGAGGTTAGGCGCCGAGGCGATCGACTCAGATGTTTGGACGATGAGAGTTGCCATAGTAGAGCACACGGAAGGGATCAAGGAGAGACGTCAAAGCGTGAAAGGAGCGACTTTGCACTCGCGAGAGTGACTCAGGGCTGGAACAAGAGTGGCTGCTGGTGGACCGCGTTCGCTCCGATTTATATGGCCGACCTACGGCGCACTACTGACAGACGGCGGGATCCTCAGACACGAGCCTCGAAAAAGATGCAAATGCGCCGCGATCGATGGAGGAAGGCAGGGCGTCATATGCGTATATGTTCATTGCGAGGCCACTTGCGCTCACGAAATTGTCACGAAGTTGTCTCTGAACACCAATCAGCTGGGTCAATCTACGGATTAAGAAGGGGGAAGTACCAGCCTCAGGGTCTGCGCGCCTTCTCATCGGACACGTTTCGGCTGCACAGCGACCTGCCGATTATCTTCGCCAACATCGTGACCGAGGGGAGACCGGTGCGAGTAATGGCAAAGTCTATCTGAGGTGTGCATACCGGCATAGATTAGCCTCGAGACAAACTGCTCGTTTTCGGAAGGAGTTTCGACCTTTGCGACCAGAATGCTTGGAGCATGATGAAATGCTACCCCGTGGAACACGACGTTAGTACTAGTGTCGCTGGGGACAACTCTCTGATCTAATATGACAAGGCTGATGGGAGAGGACGTACAATACCTCTGCGAGCTTCGAGACCATTTCGTTCACGACCACCAGATCATATAAAGATGGGCGCAACATTGATTGATGACGTCTGCAATGTACAATACACTTTGATTCCTTAGATTATCCTTGATACTTCGACGCACCTGCGACGAACGATACAACATGAACACAACAAGCGCAAGCAATCGAGGAAAGCACAGCAAGGGACTGACCGACAAACACACCCACTAATCCACCTGCCCCGCATCCTGGAACTCGTCGGATACTTCCTCCGTCTCCTCTCCCTTCCCCGTGTCGTCCCGGATGCCGCCCTCCGAAAAGTTCAGGATGCCCGCGACGTCGAGCAACCTCACGACCTCCTCTGCCTCCGTGATGCGTATGTCTCCAAGGACTTTGTTGACCGCGTCCAGGCTCTGTGATGCCAACGCATCCTGCAACGGCTTGTTGAATCCCTGAAACACGTCCCACCGCATCTGCAGCGCGCGCCGGACGTCATCGATGTTAACGCCCTCCAGCCCCTCGCCTTCGAGCTGGATATGCTCAGGTGGGGGCCCATCGGGCACGTTGAACGAGATCGTCTGGTCCGGGTTCTCCGGCACGAGCTGGATCTGCTCCCCAGGTCCCGCCGCGGCCTCCTCTGCCTTCGAAATGCGTACCCGCTCGACAAGGTGCATGTAGGTGTCCGCTACGTCCTTCTCAAAGACGGCTGTGGCACGCGGGTCGTGATCCACCATTCTTCGAGAACGCTATCAGCAGCGACAAGGGGAGCTGTGCATGTAACTCACTTGCGGAAGAAGACCCTCACACCATCAGCGCCTAGTTTGTCGCAGTACTGGAGCAGCAGACTTTGGTGTACACATTTCTGCGCGGACTCGGACTGCCCAGCGCTCTGCGCTCGGAACGCCGCTACAAGAAGCGCATCAGACGCGCCCGGCACGATAACGTCCCGGTGTTGTTTGATGAACTCCCAGGATTGCTCGTATCCGCGCAGAGGCAAGCGAGAGAATCCCTCGAGGGACGGCGTCAATTCTGGTAGCTCATCATCACCATCACCGTCTGGAGGTACGGCTGTTGAAGGTGATGATGCGGATTCTGCTGCTTCGACGCCCTTTGAGTTGAGCACCTCAAACTCGGTGGCAGTGGTCGTTATTTTCTTCTTCGTCCCTGCTTCCGGCTTTACGCCTTTGAGTGGCGGAGGTGCGGGTTTTGGTGGGACGTACTGCAGGGGCTGCTTAGAGCCAAGTATACCCGAGATAACGCGACCACGTACATGTGAATCAAACCCGTCGTGCAAATCGTCGCTCGTGATCTTCCCCTTCGCTTCCTCCTCCAGCTTCGCAAGTTCTTGCCTCAACTGCTCCTGGTGCTCTGACATCTTCACCGTATGCTTCTTTAGCCCTTCTACGAGTGCATCGCCCAGCCGTGGGTCGTCCTTGTCGATCCCCTGGTTCTTTGTCTCCTCCCATACTCGAAGCATGAGTGCGAGCAGCATCGCATCATAAGTCGGCTGTTCGGGCGCATTGGTAGGGGGCGCGTCTGGTGATGGTGAGGTTTGGAAACGCTCAACGAGCGAGGAGAAATGCGCGGAGCCTTGTGACGCGACTTCGATCATGATCTCGCGCAATCTCGGGTTAAGGACGTCGTTGCAAGCGATATCAGCTTTCAATTGAGCGATTCGGTGCTTGCGCATTTCACGCTTCTCGTGGATGTCGCGCTGCTTCCATCTGACGTGCAAAATGGGTCAAAGAAACATGCCTGAACAGTCTGTGATGCGACGCACCGTACCAATGACTTGTGGTCGACGTTCGGGTGCCCCTCGATGTCTGAATCATCAGAAATCTGAACAGGGATCAATACACATTAGACGGTGCACGACTGGCAATACTTACCTCAAGTTTGTCCCACTTCGAGTAATTTAGCGGCATGGTGGTGGCGAGTAGACAAAGAGATGGTGAGAGCACCAGACGCGACTTGCCTTCTATAACAAGCAACCCTAATAGACGTCTTAAATGGAAATTCTTGTACTTACCGTGATCGAAGTTTCTCGAAGCGACTCGACTAAGGATAAACCGAACCGACGATCGTACAAGGACAAAGCAATCCGGTTTCATCCTGAGTACTTATCATTGCGAATCTAAACGCTTTGAAGAGCAGGTATTGTTCAATCAGACCAGGACGTGGACATAGCGGCTGCAGGCTGCAGGCGCAACATGCTTATATTGTGTTTGCAACTGGTATCAGTGCGGACTCTATAGAAACGCCCCAACACTGCTGGCAAATATATGTTGCTCGATTCTACCTCGCGTGAGTTCATTTCGCCCATGCAATGTTATACTCATTGATGTATTTGCAAATGCATCCCAGTTATCTACTTTGCAAAATACTACAGGCGTTATGTGTTGACTGAAAGGCTATCGTCGCCCGAAAGGCACAAAGTGGCCAAGCTAGAATCTCGATAACGCTCTTATGAAGGCTTAGGGCAAGGCACTTCGCGTGAGGCACATGCCCATGGCATAATAAAGACGCGACATTTCATGGGATAGCTCGAGGCCCATCCCATTGTCCTCCACCACCGTCTCTCATGACGACCGCGCTTGACTCGCGAGACAAGTATTAAAGCCCTTAGTCCTCCCTTTCTACAGCAGTACCCACTGGTGCGGATCCTCCAGACGTTGAGAGCGAGTCTTGCCGCCGGCCTCGTCGTCAGGTCCATTCGGCAGAATTAGGCTCAGGTAAAAATCCATCGATCATCATGTTGCTCTCCCCAAACGCCTTCGTAATGATCGACTTCACGTCGTTCACTAACCCTAAGCGGAAGAGCTCCTCCGATGAGAGGGACTCTGGAACGTCTTCCCACTCGCCATCTAGCCCTGTGGAGGCTCCCGCACAGCGCCACAACCGCCCAATGTCGCTCGCACCTGCTGCGTATAGCAAGCGAAAGCTGACTTCATTCAAGAGATCAACGAGCGTGATGCTGGGTCTTGACGACAGAGTGAATTCTCAGTAGGCAGTTCTATATCATTATATCGACGTCTGCTATATATTAAATTTGAAGGAACAGACGCTCTACCTCTAAGTCGTCCGACGCAGATACTAGACATGAGGGGAGCTCTCAGCAGTCCTCGGGGTCGGATCCGCTAGCAGACAGTCGAGGGCATCTCTCCCCAGCGACGGTGCGCCACGAGTTCGTCGGTTAGCGAACAATGTATTGATGACTGGACTTTCATTGC
Source organism: Postia placenta MAD-698-R-SB12 (assembly GCF_002117355.1). Taxonomy (NCBI): domain Eukaryota; kingdom Fungi; phylum Basidiomycota; class Agaricomycetes; order Polyporales; family Adustoporiaceae; genus Rhodonia; species Rhodonia placenta. Next base: position 1,165,525 of record NW_020169842.1, on the reverse strand, counting down.
TAGAGTGCAAGCGGCAGCGTGGGTCATGTGTTCAGAGAACCTTACTCACATTCTAGTGATGGTCACTCGTTGGATAGCGAACTAGCCAACGTCGAAGAGCTACGCGAACTGTACCGGAAGTCGCAGGCTAGAGAGTCAAACTTCGCCAAACGCAATGGGAAGAAGCTTCATCGATACCCAACACACGATGTCCCTTACCCAAGAAGCTTCGACAGAGAGGTGATCGACCTGTGAGCATCTTGGCGCCCCTCCCCTTCCCCGCCTTGGTGACACTTTTTGCCAGAGATGTCTGGTGCATGATCTGGGGACATCAACTCGTTGGAGAAGTTGCACTGCGCGGGGAAAAGGGTTATCCAGACAAAATGTCAGATTTTTCGCGAGTGTCACAGGCCATTTGGCGGCTAATCACACCATCGAACCTTGCAGTTTAGACTTGGGATGCGGTACGCCCCCGTTTTAGTTATGAATGTGCGTGGATCGACCGATCACTCGATCGCGTCCCACAGGCACCGGCTCATGGATACTAAATGCAAGCATGAAGTGGAAGGTGTGTGTAAGCATAAACACTCAAGATCACAGATCCCCTTGACACCACTTTACAGACAACTCACTTCGTTGGCAAGTATCGCAAGAGATTGTGAAGACGCATGTGCTAAGGTAGCTGCACATCAACAGGTTTAGACATCGTGCCTCTGCATCCGGATCTGGAAGATATAGATCCAGATCTGGCTGCTCGCATTACATGGGTGCAAGCGAATTTGTAAGTCGTTCCGCTTATATACAATATTACCTGCGCGTCAAACATTCTGCAAATGACAGCTTGGAACGCCTGCCATTTCCTGACCAGGAGTTCGACTTCGTGTAAGTTCATACCCTCTGTCCCAACTTCGCCGCGTTGATGTTGACAAGAGCTATTAGATATGCAAGGCGTATAGCCCGCGGCGTCCCTGAGGATAAGGTGAGCATCGCTACCTCTCATTGTACTTCCACGTCACCAATCATTGGCAAAAGTGGGACTATATACTCGAGGCCAGTTCTACAACTAGCTAGCCCCGTATCTGTCAACCTAACCTCCATCTAGGAGATCCTACGAGTATTGAAGCCCGGAGGAAGCGTACAGGTAACTGAGCCTACCGCTTATCATCCCAAGGGCCACAACTCACCAGACTGAGCAACAGATTACGGAGGAAGATTTGTATTTCCCTGGGATACAGCACATGACAGCGACAGTGAGAAATATTGCCCCAGAGCTTGCGCCCACGATCACTTCGCCACGCTCGCCTTCTCCGTTCACACCTCCAACTGCGGTCCAGTCACTGCCAGCATTTGATGAGGTTGTCCTTTCGGACGACATTACACGAACTTCCGATGGTCATTTAGTCACTGACGACAACCATGTTCATTTCTTCAGTCAACACAATCCTCCCGTGGACCCTCGTGATCATTCCTTGCTCGAGCATATTTACAACGAGATGCATGCCGCGAGGTTCATCAATCTTACCCCAACCTCTATTCTCAGCAACACGCTGCCTCTTTACTTCGCCGGTAAGCTGTGGTGTACTCAGCGTTGATTTGGACTAACATCGAATACAGGATTGCGTTTACATCCCCCTCTACTCTCCATGTTTCCGATGCAAGAGCGCGGGCCTGACGCCTCCTTGGCGACCCCCCGCTCTCTCGCCTTGTCCCTCAGCAACTCATCCAACCTAAAGTCACACAACGCCCAGATGCGCTCAAACCAAGAGTTCTATATCGAGCAGGAAACCATCATCCAGCGCGCCGACCGCCTCGACTTCGCGCTCACACATCCCCAGCCAGATCGACTTCGCCCTTTCCTCAACGTCCCGCAGCTCATATCCGGCAAAAGTCTCTACGCACGAGCAGACATGGAGCGCTACAACGCATACGGCCCGCGCTCGATCTTCCCGCCAAGCGAGTTCCAGCGACATCACTTCGAGGGGGTTGACCCCACGCTCATGCGCTCGGCCGCCGCGCAGAAGGCATATTCACGCACGCCTGGTATAAAAGAGAGCGCTGATCGCCTGTCGGTCGACTCAATCCGCTACGACTTGCGCACGCTCAACCTGCAGCTCGCCCTGCGCGTGCAGGAGGTGCTCTCGTGCTCGGAGGCTATGTGGGATTTCGTTGTTGAATTCCAGACCGCGCACGTCTCCGCCGAGCAACCCCCCGCTGAGGCGCAAGGTGTACGGGGGAAAACTTCACGACAGAACTCCGACATGGGGCTCCCGACAGCTCACCGCGGATCTGTGCTGGATCCAATGGAAATCATGATAATGCAATTGACAAGACAGCAGTTCGATTTTCTGCTACGGCGCTTCAAGTTGTGAGTAGTTCCTCTGGCAGAGTAGTTTCTCCGCTGACATATTTTATGCTACTTTTGATCATATGGCAGCGATGTGCAGGACTACATGGATTTGACCGACGTACTGGAGAACCGTCTGCATTGGGGCCCTGTCTCTCTGTGTCGAACCGACGAGCGAAAGGAGTTTGACGTCCTCTGTGAAGCATGGGAGCAATATCAAGCAGAGCTGCAAGCAGGCGCCGTGCGCCGACCCAGCGCTCGCGCAAGCACAGCATCGAACCTCCCCTCCAAACGCTCGCATGAGGCCAGGAGCTACGGTGACGACGGCTTGGGGACCAGCAGGCCACATGCTCGCACCTCCCTTAACACCGCACGCCAAGACGGACACAGCGCGCCTCCTCATGAATCCGAGTCTGCCACGGCAGCACACAAACTCGCCTCGGCGCGCCGGTCCGCTCCCAGTCCCAACGCCGTTCCCGTCCACGAGCGGCTCTCCCGCACCATCCGCACCTTCGTGGCTTACAAGGCCTAGAAGCGGCTGCTTTTCCCGAATGGGGCAGCGCAGATTGTGTGCTCGGTGCCGAGGCGGCCTCATACTGCCTCCGTTCGCCTGGCTCCGTAGCGCCTCTCCGGACCCTCTTCCTTCATTTGTCTCCTGCCCCCACGCAGACCATACATGGTTTAGCTCACGATATGCATAAGCACGGGATATTTACAGCGAACATGCACTCGCTGCGGCAGAAGGCTCGCGCAGCGACTTCTCTCAGGACGGACCTGTCTTCACTGCCTCAGCCTCCGGTGTATGGGAAGCGGCCAATTCATTGACGACCGCGTTATCTATGAACTCTAGATCTTGCCTCCTACCAACCGGGTCGTGCGCAAGCCCGACTCTGCTCCATTCTCTGTTGTACCCTCAATACCCGCATTATAGCGTCAACGATGTATTCTTCCATATTATTCATGTCCTGTAGACTTATGCCCCTCCCATGAGTTGACGTGTACCCTCCATACTGCGCTCATTATTATTGCTGGAAGGCCTAGGTGTGCTAGCTCGTTAGAATCGACAATGGTCCCTCGGCGAGCACAGGAGCAGACAGTCCTGCTAGGGCCGCTATTAGAAGACGTCCTCGGACATGGGCACTGTTGCAAGCCCCACGGGATGAGTTAGCAAACAGCTTCTTCAGGGGTAGGCCATCGTGCACAGATGGCACCCGACAGCGTTCGTCAACTTACACAACAAAGTTCCCCATTGTTCGGGGGCTAACATTGTTGCTGTGAGAACGGACCGCGCGGGTCAGCCTGCACCTTGGCGGGTTCTGATCGCGCAATCGAGATGTCCTGTAGCACAACTGCAGGAAATGAGGCGCGTCCGTCCAGCATTCTCCATGATGCTCGAGACGAGACCACTATCTTTCTTCCCCTTATAAGGTTCGCCGACTGCCTTTCCGGGTCCAAAGTTGCCTTTCTGGTGCGCATGCGCATTCCCGCCGCACTTCACACGTTGGGGTTGAATTGGCGATGCATGATTGCAAAGCAGCCCCTATGTGCGGCCCACTGGCCGGGCTCTCCGCGTTCTGAGCGCAAGCTGGTGGGGCAGCGACGCCATTAATATGATATTCCTCGCGCAGCTTCCCAAGCGCGCCACTGACAGGGCAGTCCATGACCAATTCGCCCGCAGCTGCAGCGCGTGGCTGCATCGTTCGTTCCCAGCTGAACGTGCGCACCTGCCAACGCTGAGATCAGGATATGGTGCTGGGATGCGTTCCGATCGCTCGATATCAAAAGCAGCCCGGGGCTTGTGGCACTCGACAGTGAACGCCATCTCCGACCACAGATCTGCGTCCTCGTGCGGTCCGCGTTCACCACCCCGACGTGAGGGTGTCTGGCGTGCGCATCTCCGCTCGGGTTCACAGCGCAAACCTGCATCCGCTTCCTTCTGCGAGCTTCCTGCACCTCTGTCCTCGAACGTGTAGCTTATCCAGCCCGTGCCTCGCGGGGGAAGACGGAAGTGCTCCTGTCACCAACAAGCTCGCGCTGGACGGGTGCAATCTGTAATACCGTCGCTGCACGCATCTCAGAAGCCTCTCAGCACTCGCTCGGACATCCCGCGCGCGAACATCAGCCTTCCCTTTATCACTCCCCGCTCTCGGCTCCCAGCCGCAGACAATGGCGTCGGAGAGCCTTCCCGAAGCGGCGGACAATGCAGCCCCCGCGCATCGTGGGCCCCGTGCGCACCCTTTCCATCAATGGCAGACCCTGAGGGTGCCCTGCGAGCTTGATGCTGTGGCGGTGGCGTTGATGCTCGTGCGGAGAACCAATCGCGTGCGTGTGTGCCGAGGACAAGCCCAAGCTCAAGATTAGGGCCCGCTTCTATCACTGAGATCCGGCGCCAGGGACGCTGAGGCTGAAGGACAGACGATGCGATCATTTATGTCGTGCGGGATGAATTCTGTGGGGGCCCGTGGCGCGCATGATGCATGCCAATACCAATACTGTGCTTCCTAGGAGAGCAGCCCTGTTAACGGGTATTTCACGAGGTTCGTCCTGGTCTGATGAAAAACGGCCGTGCGCACGTATGTACAAAAGCCTGCCGCTTTCAATACTCATCAGGAACAAGAAGTCCGTCCGTTGCTACGACGGACACACTATAACGAAGAGGTCTCTCCCGTCAGACTGGGCCTCTTCGAGACCCTTTCCCCAAGCTCACCCTCGGGGACGTCCAGCTGCAATGACTTAACTTCGGCGATTCGGTCTGGATCCTAGGATAGACCAATCTAGTGCCCGGACAGAATTCATTGCGGAGATGCCGTAAAACGCCGTACTGCAGCTGACGGCAGGGAATTTCGGCCGATGCAATACAAACAAGGGGTCTGTTCAAGGGAATCTGTATCGCGGGTACTGTCCAAGTTGGGTAGGAGTATGTCCGCTTTGGGAAGCCGGCGCTGCGGACAGCCGAGCCCCAAGCTCACGACGACGAACTCTACCGAGGAAGTCAGGGCCAGTTCGGTGGCAAGCGGTTCGACGAGGACTATCAGAGTTTCGAATTGCCAACCCTGCCTACTATAGGGATTGACAGAGATGCGCATACACCGTCTAGCCTCCTTCCAAAGAGCTCACGAGGCACAGTTCGCATCAGATTCATATTGGTCCGCGCGCTCCGCCCACGAGTCAGGCCTCAGGTACCGCATCCGGACAATGACTGATAGACGGCAGACATGACCGCTCGACGCGAGGGAGCGGTCGATTGACAGCACCATCTAGGGCTGCATCGGGAACTGCGCCCAGCTGGTGGCATCGCCGTACGGACAGCCTGGATCTGCCACCGCTACCGCTGCGGGCGCGCTGCCAGGGCTCACTCTGATCGCGCATCGCGTGCCCGGCTGTCCGGCTATGGCCACTACGCTACTATGTGGAAATCCATCCATCTGCCAGCGAGGTGATATAGGCTTGCATAGCCTGGCCGAGGTCTGAGGTCTGGCTGCGTCGGATGGAACGCATCTCTGAACAGAACAGGTGTATGGTCACCTCCCCTCGCAGAACAACCGAGACAAATGCGAGCCTTCGCATCTTCTCCATCGGACAAGGTCTGGCCTCCCACTATGATATGAACGCATATGGCAGGTCCGTATCCGCATGCCGACACTACAAGTGATATGGCGCGAAAGTACATGATATCGCGCACCAATACCAATTTATATGCGCGAGGTGCTTGGAAATGGAAGACGGCCCGCATATCATTAATTGAATATTCCAGGCAGAAGACAGCCCGGTCGTACTTCAAGTGAGCTATCAGATGGGACCGCAGTCCGACAAGCAGACGAGGACAGCCTCTCAACCGCACATGACGGCCATCCCATCACAGTCCATCGGCCCCATCACGAGACCGCCCATCTCTGGCAGCTCGCAGCACCCCGCACCCCCTTCCCAGAATAAGGATGCAAATAGCCCTCCTCGGACGCGCGAGATCGCGCCCCCAAAAACGGGCCGCCGGCGGAGTCGGGTCGGCATGCAGGCGTCCGCGCGCCAAACACGGCATGTGGGCGGACAAATGCGACAGCACGAGGCGCCGCGCGGTCGCGAGCAGAAGCCTCGAGGACGGGCACGCCCTCCGGCCTCAGGGCGCGAGACAGCGCCCGGCGGATCCCCCGTCGAAGCGGTGGCGCCGACAGGCTTCGCAGGACGATCGGGCCCATGGCCAGGCGCCGGCAGCGTGCAAGGCGGGGGCCAGTGGGACGGCAAGCGGTGACGGATGACGTATCTGAGGGCGAGCTGCCCAGGCAGACCCAGAAGGGCGATGCACGACATTGGCGATGGCCTGATCAAGGGGAGATCGAGGGGGAGAAGGCGTGCGCGTGAATGCATGCATAAATGAGGGAATGAGGGAATGAATGGCGCACGAAGCGAGATAGCGATACGATACGACGCTGAGCATCTGTTGCGCTGTCACCACTGTCAATATCAACGCAGCACGAGCTCCCAGAGGGCGACGCGTGCGCCTTGAGCTTGAGCTTGGACACTTGAAAGGCCTGCGCGCTCGTCCCGGGTTGGCATTGCCCCGGTCATGCCCATTCCCATTCTGATCGAAGGCGCAGCTGTCAATGGGCGCCCGCAGCATCGAAATCGAATGTGGCCACCGCGCACGCCGCAATCTGAACGCGCGCGCGCGCGCTCCCCGCGCATCTGCACCAATCAGGGACGCGCCAATGCCGAGCCAGCGCCTCGCCGTTACCAGGGTCCTGCGATCGCACTCCCAGCCCCCGACAGGGGGTGGAAGCGAGCGAGACCGGTAGCGAGACGTCGTGCAAGGTCGAGCAACCGCGCGGGCGGTACGGCCTGGCAGTCGGTGCTTGGCGTGAGACGGGCGACAACACGCAGCCCAGAGTGCGGGCGAAGTGCGCAGATACAGAAGTATACTGTCGTACAGATAGCTACCCAGCGGGTTCGCGAAGGCTATTCGCGCGTGCCTCGGTGTTCTGAGACCTGCCTAAAACGGCTCGGGGCCGGATCTGGATGGCAGGCCCGCTTAGCGAAGCAAGAGAACCGAGGATGCAGCCATCACACAGATCATCGCATCGGCTCGCAGAGTCGTTTCTGCACCCTGAAGCTGGAGACGTGGCTGCGACTGCGCGACAAACCTGCGAGCGACACCTCGAAGCGCGAAAAGCGCACGGGATGACGGCAGCATTCTATTGCTGCAGCGCCACATCTTGTCCGGATGCCGTGCCATGCAGCGGACGGCGCACCTCGAGCTAGCGTGTCGCACCAGTACCTACGCGGCGTCCGAATGCAGGCATGATCTCAAGCCGGGTCCCGGACAGAGCAACGAGCAGCCCCGAGCCACCCATATCGAGGCACGCGCGGATCCCACAGTGGGCAGTAGCAAGCCAGATGATTGAATGTGCGCAATTTGCAATGCAGCGGGAACGGGGGGCAATCCCCCGCGGTGGGGGGGACCCGAGGATCCAGCCGAAGGGCCGCCACGGGCTCCGCACATTCGCACAGACGGGTGCGGTGCGGGGAGGAGAGCAGAGGAGAGGGGGGGGGAGGACAGCCTGACTGACAGCTGCACTCGAGGCGGACGGAGGGAGGACGGAGATGGGGCCGCGAAGCCGCGAAGGCAGCGCCACAGAAGGCAGGGCCCGCTGCGAGTATGCGCAGTGTACGTACACGGGAGGTGGGTATCGCGTTGCTGGAGACGTTGTGGAGACGCACCGTCCGAGGGCCGATGGGGTGTACTGAGAACGGGGGTGCTGTCGCGGCGGTTTAATGCAGCGCGTGGGCGTGTGCGCGCGTGCGGGCTAGGCTGGAGTCTGTGCCATTCCTGGGGAGCCCAGGCCGGGGTCGACGCCGGAAAGGGCAACCGCGCGACCTATCGCGGAAATAGATCCGCCCCGGGGACCATGCACAGGGCCTGCGGCGCCCACGGGAGGCTGCGGGTGCAGTGGTGTGCCGCCCGCGACGTCACATCGTTAGATGCGACTAGGCGGCCTACGTGCAGGTGCGATCCTCGAAAGTCGAGGGATCCCAGCTGTTCAATCTGGCCACCGGCGGCAGATCTAAGAGAGGAAGCTGCGCACCGGGCCCGTATTGGGGGGGCCGTGACAGTGTTGGTCGGGCGTGATGACAAATGGCCCGAAGGGGGAGGGGGAGAGCGCCCGGCTGGAGGAGGCAGGAGATTCGGATGCTGTGAGGGAGGTGATGATCAGAGGCCACGGAAAGTTTGGGCTAGTGCTAGTGAGGAAGGCGGGTGGGCGATGTGTTGGGCAGGGGGGCAGTGATGAGGCGCGAAGGACAAGGGGGCGTCGGGGTGCGTGGGATGGAATGGGGCAAGGAGCGGGGATGAGTCGGGGATGGGGCGACGAGCGAGGGAGGGCAGGGTTCAGAGGGAGGCGGCGGGAGCAGTCCTCGTGCGGCGATCTGATGCGGGCTTCCTGGCTTGGCGGAGGGCAGGGTGGAAATGACGATCCCCTGGTTTGGTCGACGCGCGCTCGGGACTCGCGCGAAGCGGCCAAATATAGCGATGGGGTTGCCATATGCGCTCCGTGCCTGACGGGGGCATTGGTCACCTGCATCGGCACGGCCGGACGCAGGACACGCGTCGCCCGATCGGGACGCACGTCCGTGTGGCTGGCGGGCGGGGCACGGCGGAGGGTGCGCGGGCCAGCTCGTAGTGCGCGGTGTGCGCTGCAGGGCAGGAAACGTGCGATGGGGATGCAGTAGTACCGGTGACGGACGGGGGGTTGGGCGAGGCCTGGTGCAGTGGCATGGTGGGCTGTGATGGGCGATAAGATAATGGAGGGCGCGGGGTGGCGTGGGAGGCGGCAAAGGGCGGATGGTTGTGTTTGGAGGGGGTGTCGGATATATAGGGCAGGTCACGAAAATGGGAATGGTGTTCCTCCCCCACTCCCATTTCCGGGCAAGACCTTTTCGGGCATCCAGAGGCGAAAGACAAAGACGCGTCTGCTGCTGCTGCTGCTGCTGCTGCTTGTCCTCTTCAACTCCCGGTCTCTTCACCAGGCCTCGTCGCATCCCTTTTGACTCCCCCTTTTTATGGCATATCGCCCGTCGTCCTCGACTGCCACTCAGCCACATCCCCAGCCGTACCCATCCCCGTATTCCAACCCCGCGGGTCCACCGCCTTCCCTTTCGGGTTCAGCCATGCCTCAGTCCCAAGACGCGACCTCTCCCGCCCTCGCCAACAAGCGACACGACCAGCAACACCCCCTTCCCGAAGACACCTTCATCCAGGACCATGATGCCCAGGAGTCGGGTGCCGATGACGACGAAGACGAGGAGAAGCCAAAGTCCGACAAGAAGGCGGGCCGTAGGAAAATCAAGATCGAGTTCATTCAAGACAAATCTCGTCGGCATATTACTTTCTCCAAGCGTAAAGCTGGGATCATGAAGAAGGTGCGTCGTCCCTCCCCCTAAGCCATGTCCATTGTCCACTCACTCGCGTCGCGTCGTGACCAGGCCTATGAGCTTTCGACCCTCACCGGCACCCAGGTCCTCCTCTTGGTCGTCTCCGAGACAGGCCTTGTATATACCTTCACAACAGCAAAGCTCCAGCCCCTCGTCACTCAGCCCGAGGGCAAGAACCTCATTCAGGCATGTCTGAATGCCCCTCACGGCACCCTACCCTCCTCGATGCCAGTCGGCGCACCCCTCGGCCGCTCGAATCCAATGTCGATGGGCGCCCACCACGGCCCGACCCCAGCGGCGCCCAACGTCCCCGGCGGGCTCTCGATCGCAGGCGGCTCGGCGGGAAAGGATGAAGGCGAGGAGGTGGAGCCCGAAGATGCTGTCGCCCCCGAGGGCGACCGTCCCCGCAAGCGCCGCCGTGCGTCCTCCTCCGCAGGCGCGCAGTCGAACCAAGCCTCGGGGGGCAATGCGCCCGGCCAGCAGCGCCAGAACCCGTCGCCAGGCGCCGTCCCCGCGTCCATACCAAGCACCTCGCCGCACGCCCGCACGCAGCCGATGCCTGCGGTCCCCGGTGCCCCGCCGGCGCTCTCCATCCCCCAGCCCGGCCAGTCCATGCAGCCCGGCCTCGAGCAGCACTCGCCCCGCCAGGGCCAGCCCGCGCCCGGCGTCCAGCCAACGTCGCCCAACTACAGCACGGGCAACGCGTACGGCGCGCCGCAGGGCGACCCCAACATGTATGGCGCGCCTGCACCAGGCGGGCACGCGGGCTACCCCGGTGCGCCCCCATACGGATATGATGCGAGCGCGCCGGGCGGCCAGGGTGGCGCGATGCCCGCGGCGCACGGAGGGGGGCCGTGGGGCGCCCCGCCGCAGGTGCAGCAAGGCAACCACTACGCACGACGATGAGCCGGGCCCTCCCCCTCCCCGCTCCAGCGTTGACGGACGGACGATGTATGCAGCGCTGCGCGAGCGGGGACGTGTGCGCGGAACATTGGCGGCCCGCGCGTCCTACCGTACCTAATGTCCTGATGCTGATGTCTGTGGTCCCCCCTCTTACCCCGAGCTGAAAAGCAGGTCTCACGTAACGTCCCTGTCCGCTGTACATGCTGGTGCCCCCGCTCCTTGTTTTCCTCTCCTCTCCTCTTCTCGCGTCTTTCTTGGTGCCCCCTGCCGGGGCGAGTCACGAACCCACGAACCCCCGCTGTCCCAGTCTGTCCGGTCCCCGTCCCTCCGCTCTTCCTCGCTACCGTTTACCGTTACCCGCACATCTGTCCCCGGCAGCGCGCCGCGCCGTGTTGTCTGTCCCCCATCTTGCTTGCGATCGTGCGTCCTCTAGTTAGTATTACGTAGTCAGCCCTCACGAACGCGATATGATAAGCCGTAGCCGTAGCCGTAGCCGTAGCCCGTAGTCCTGCCTCCGATTCCGCTCGTCCGAATGTCCAGTAGTGTGCCAAACAAAGTCGTCGAATCTCGCTGTATATTTAGGCTGCCGTGGTCTCTCCGTCGAAATCGAAACCGACTGTCGTTGGACACTCCCGATGGGCTGGGACTTGGATGTGCGCTTGGCCTGGATAAGCTGCGCTCGCGCAAGAAGAGTGAAGTGATCTCCGAGGATAAGGTACGTGCTTGATGTCGTCGTGAATGTGGTCTGGTCCTCAATCATCTGGAAAATGATAATGGCGCGAATTTAACAGTTGGGAAGTCTTTTTGAGGATGGCCTTCATGAAATCACGCAACTACTGGGCACCGCGAGGAGCCTGGGACATCAGTGTCTCTACCAAGTTCACTGCGAAAGCCGATGGGTTATCATCCGATTACTTTGAAAGCCTCAAACGAGACCCCTGTCTGCATACTACGGACGCTCGATGTAAGAAATTGCCGTATACTGGCTGTGACTACCAGCGGTGTACTACTCGCGTTGACGTTTGTGAAAATCGCTGAATCCCCTTCATGGTTTGCTCGATCGTCACATCCAGCATTTCGCGAAAACGAGTCTGTATACAATTGCGCAAAACGTAAAAACCAACAACTAAATCAGAGGCGCGTAACTACTGACTCGTGATAAGCATACTACACATGGTCCGACTACCATTCCAAATACATCGACAGCTACACCCTTCGACAATGGGCCATCAAGGGCGACGGTAGTCGCGACTAACCCAAAAACATATCGGCCTCCTTATTTCCCCGGCGACCCATGTCGGCCGGTGGCGCCTCGCGCTCTTCATGTATCCTCCACGAACATTCGCCACTATGCAGCGAGCAATGTCGGAGGGCAGATGCCGGCCATGGCGGGATGCTTGAGCGAGACCAGGGACGAGCCATTGCATTTACCCCAGTCCTAACGAAATCAACGCCTCAGAGACGCGCCCGTCAAAGCTGTTCGCCGGATTGCGCCGTCGCGCATCTTCCAGTGCTTTTTTGATATCGTTGGCATTATGTTGCGGCCCAGCCGAAGCCATGGCGTGTGCGCAGAGATATTGTGCAACCTCTTCATCTATCGGCCATCGCGTGGCAGAACAAACATGGAAAAGAACCAATGTAGGCGTTAGCAAACATGTGAGGCGGAACGATCTGCGTACCAGTAGGCTCAGTAGCAGGCAGTCTTGACAAATGCAGCGAGTCACATTCGTGATCTCGACATTCCCCTCCTCCTGGGATTTCATACTGACATATCTGTTTCAATGGATCTGCTAACCAAAATTTCATATGGGCGAGTCTCAGTGTTCGTAAGTCAATAGGTGTGGAAGTTGACGCCGACGAAGGCGTTGACGTTGTGTGCTCATGAGTAGGCATTGACGAAGGACCACCATTTGATAGAGGCTGTTGCTGTCTGCGTAACCGGAGCATGGGGAACCAATCCAGTGGAGATGAGTAAGCTGCAAACTCAGGCGGGTATTCCGTGTTTCGGCCGCGGTCTTGGTTATCATCTTGGCAAACGGAGGCCTGTGAACAGTAATAACAGGTCATGCCCATCAGTACATATCGAGACAATGATCTTTCTCGAACGGAAGATCCATTTAAACAAGGCTGGAGAACGACACGTACCTGAGCCGACGTCTCTGCATGTGTGCTGATGACGCCGACTTCACTCTGTTTGTCACGAGGGAGCGGTGCTTGATGTGAAGTTCCGTTGACCTAAAAGCGAGAACAGGAGGGGAAATAAAGAAAGAAGGCAGGGAGCAACGCATGAAAGTGAATGTAGGTAACGCAAAAAAAGAGTATGTCAATGTCTACTCAAACCAACCGCGATTGCGGAGAAAAAGAAGACTCTTGCCACTTGTTCATATCGAGCCTCTGCAGTCAACACTATGGGTCGGCAGAAAGGAAACGCAAGACGAGGCCAGGAAGATATAGGCGAACACAGAAAACAAGGCAGACGAATGAATTTGGGAAAGGAAGACAGCCAAAACGAGTATAAATCGGACATGTGAGGAAAACAACGCACTTCACGGTGATAGGAATGAAGTAACCACTCGCCTTTGTCGCCCGTGGTAGTGTGTTCGAAAACATTCGAAAGTACATCTGCAGCGGCCCCGAGAAGGCGAAAATCAAAGTCATCAGCACCGAGCCCAGAGAGAGCAAGACAGAGGAGAGAACCAATCGGAGTTGCTGCACTGCTCGTTGGCGCGGAGTTTGGTAATGAGATAGAAAGAGGTATATGTGCTATTCGCGAGGCTTCGGGCGTATTAGAGAGTTGAAAATGGTCGTATTCGAATTCGACGGACCATGCGGCGCTGCAAGAAAAGCTGGGTGTTGTTGATCTTGAGCAGTCCCATTGGAGCTGGTTGAAGAAGATCGCATATGCGCAAGAGAAGCTGATGCCGCAGAATCATCATCCTCCACCTTGACGGCCGGAACAGATACCGCATTGGCCCTGGTGTTGTTCCTCGATGTCGGGGGCGTGGACCTCGTGCCCTTATATCAAACTTGAGTGCTGATAGCTGCGGAGAACGTTTTAGGTAACTCACAGCTATCTTCTTCAACTCTCTCTCGCGCTCGCGCTGAGCGATCATCTCTCGCATCTTCCTGATCTCCTCCTCTTTGGCTTGGAGCGCAGCGGGAGAGAGTCTGCCTGAATGCGTTCCACCGGGAGACACCCTTCTAGTAGCGGCAGTTGGATGTAATGGGATGCTTCGACTCGAAGGTCGTTCGATCCGGACGGAGTCGGGCCGATATGGATTGGATTTGACATCCACCTCTCCCATCTCCTCATCTTCACTGTCGCTTAAGTGGATCACGCATCGGCGTTGCCCACCGAGACCCGCAAATACGGTTGTTTTACGTCTAACAGGCGCCTGATGGTAGGGAGAATTGTAGGAAGCGAAGCCATTCGCCAACTGCGTACGGGATGAGGCAGGTTCCATGTCGACGAAATCCGCCGCCACGGGGCGCTTGGTGCCACGACGTGAAGGTGCCACATTTGTGCTCGCCTTAGCCTGCTCTGTGCTGAGGCCAGGCACGACGTCCACATCCATGTCACTCTCGTTCGGAGGCGTAATCTGGGATGGCGAACGCACAAGTTCACGAGGCGGCGAAGAGTCGGAAGCGGCAGCAGAAGGAGCGCGCGCATCAGAGGAGACGGGTACAGTGCGTACGAACGATATCGCCGGCTGCGAGGTGAACGAAGACGACGCAGAAAGACCAGGAATCGGTTCGTCCACATCCATGTCGTCAAAAGAACTCAGTCGCGATGGTGGACTGGGTGCCTTGCTCGTCTCTGTTGAGGGCCCGATAGTCTTCAGAAAGTCTTCAACCGTTTTCGTTGGAATCGGCTCCACATCCATCTTCACGTCCTGCGGCTCGGGGGGAGCAGGCATCGCTGGGGTCGCTGTTGAAGATGTACTTGCGCTTGACGACACTAGCGCTTGCTGTCTCGCCTTACGAGAGGTGAGAACCGCCTTGCGAGCCAGGAGCTCCTGGCGTCGCTGCTGCTCCATATCTAGCAGGTTAGGTGTGGGCGCGTTGCCAGGAACAAAAGGAGTCGCAGCTGCTGACAAGGACTGGGGGGCAACTTCGGTGGCCTTAGTTGAAGAATGATTAGGTATCTGATCACTACGAGGGGCGGACTCGTTCTGCTGAGCATAGACGGATACAGTATCTAATCGTTGGGCTGAGGTGGACATGATTGTGGAGGGCATAGACGGTGGTGGTTCGTAGCGCGGAATGCCCGTAGTATCAAGGTTCTGGGGAAGGCGCAGGTTAAGTTCTACGAACACGTAGTAGACGATTTCTCGACTGAGGCCACAATCAACCAGATACTCAGGAGGGACGCCCCAACCAAGCAGATCCAGGACAATGTCTTTGGCCATGTCGTATTGTTCCTGCGTCACTGTGAAAAAAAAAACAAGAATGAGACGAATCAATACATTCATAATCGAAGACCTACTAGCTAATCCGGGCCGAACGTGGTTCGCATCGATGACAAACGGATATGTATCCCATGACAATTGCATCGACATCGAGGACGTCGAAACAACGCTGCTTGCTGGCTCGGAAGCTTTCGGGGAGATAGCTGTTCCAGTCCTGATGGGTGGCAATTTTGGCGGTGCAGGCAGTTTGTTGCTTTCTTTGATAGGTGGCTTCACATCGGCCAGGAGCCCTAGTTTGGGTTGCACAACCGGGGTTGCTGGAGGCTCCGAGTCGCTGATCTCGCCCTCCTCTCTTGCCTGGGCGTCATCCTCGTCCTTGGGCTCCGTCTTGACCGTGACCGATACTGATGGCGCTGTTGTGTCCGATGAAGCGATAGAAGACGCACCAGCAGGCTCGTCTTGACCATAGTCTAGTTCAAAACTCTGGGAAGGCACAGCCGCTGAACGAGATAGGGTATCGGGCAGTGTTCCTTGCTTGCGACGCTTAGATTTCAAAGTCATAAGTGCAGCAGCCCTAAGAGATGCTGTCGGATCGTCAGCTGCCGTAGATGAGGCCGCATCCTGTGCAGTCGTTGGGCCTGACATTGCAATAAGAGACAAGGAACCAATGTTGCCACAAGCTTAGAGGATGAAGGGAAGGGTCAAGATGGGAAACCACGCCAAGCGCACGCATGACACGCGCACGGACCACATGTGGCCCAGTTCTTCATTCTTCCTAATTGGTAGAAACTTACCCCAGACTTGCAAAAATAAATCAGACATTGTGGGTGTGGCTTTGCAGTGCTAAGGCACAGCCGAGGAAATTGATATTGATTCCACACTGTATCCGGCTCTACAATGCGCTCCTTTACATTCGATGCTCTTCTTGAGGCAAGCTCGACTCGTAGACTTGGATAGACTTCAGACCTTCGTAGGCTCATCTGGGAAATCTGCAACTCTCCTAGGCTTGGCACAGGTTTAAGCCTACACGTACAGTGAGGACTTCTATAGCTACATAGACGCTTGGCTGGTTTCGGCCTGTCGCAGCTGTTGACTAGTCAGTATACGCAGATCAAGAGACATCCACCGAGGTATATACATGCAAGCGTATCGCTCCTTCATGCGAGCGATTCAACAGGCAATAGGTCAAGCTTCAAGAGTCAGGACGCGCGGGTTTGTGGCGGGTGTGGTGACGCGCCCGTGTGAGAAGCGTGCTGCGCCGCGTAGTGCGACGAACTGCCTGGATGCTGACATGAACGCTTCCCAAGTACAGTCCTAGTTCGACGTCGCTTAGACTGCGAGCGGACAACCAAGGACGAACCCCACATCGTCCTTCAGAGCAAAAGCTCTCAGTGACCAAGAAAAAGCCCTTGGCACGCAGACATAGGTATGGGATTCTCATGCATCTCAATTGTCCCTGGAGTTGGCTTACATGTGTCCAGTCAGCCTGCGAGATGACGTCCGCGAACCGAGCGTTACAGGTGTATGATATTTGCGTCGAAGTCGTCAAGTACGCCTGCTTCTTGTACCCGGCCGCTGACAACGCCAGCGCGATGTCTTTCACGGACTGGGACTTCGGATCGAACGACAGAACGCTCGCACGACTCGCACGAACGAATCGAACGTTCTGTGAGCCTGCCCTGGATGCCTTATGGAGTGAATTGAATACTTTGAACCATTTGCTGAAGATATTGCGAAGCTCTTACGAGGAAAGGGCCATCGTAGGGCGTCCGGACAAGCCATGTGTATGTACCGAAGCGTCTTACCCTACTTGCTGCGTGACGTGCTGACAATCGCGGGTGATGTAGATGCTTAACGAGAACATTCATCAACGTGCGTGCTACGACTCGAGTGTTACGCATATCGTGTCCGTTCCCTCTCCATAGGGAATATTCTCACCTCTGTCCACCCCTCGGTCTATCCAATACTCGCGCAAGCAACCCAAAGACGCGTGCTATTTCCTCGCCTGACCACGCTCGAGTTTAACAAAGACAGGGTTATGGACTATGCCAGTATGCACTTCATTGCTCCATTGCTGGTGTCAACTACACTCCAAAAATTGGAACTCGCCTTACCTAAACCGCCGCGGTCAGAGATCACGCGGGACAATCTCTATGACATGCCCTCCGGGCCTGACGCAGTCGACCGAGAGGAAGTCGTGTCTAAGACCCTGGACCCTTTCAGCGTTGGCTGTCGGGAGTCACTCGTCCTTATCGTCGATACGGGCATGCAGCCTCTACCTTCCATGCGCCCGATCGCCAAATTCCAAAACCTTCAGACACTGGACGTCCGTTGCATTTCGGTCGCTGACGTCTTACGCTACGGATCCGAGATACCCACGCTCACGTCACTCAGCGTCATGCTCGTCTATGACCCGGCGGATGCTATGCAGTCGCAACCTGCTGTACAAACACAACCTGCTGCACAACCGCAGCCTGCTGCACAACCGCAACCCGCTACACAGCCGCAACCCTTGCCGTCCACATGTTTCTCCAAACCCCAGTCGCTTACCGTCACTGGCCGGGACTCGGAGGTAGTGAAGCTCATCGGAGGCCTTTCTCGCACGACGCTGCCATATCTGCACATCACAGTGGACCTTCAGCTTCCGCCTGACGGCAATGCATTCAGCGCTGCATTAGCTGCGAAATGTGCTACGATGACAGCACTACGAGGAATATCAATCTACTATCGCTCCCCTCAGGATCACCCCCTCTTAGGATCTCTCTTCAGCAATGTCGTACCCCTGCTGAGTCTGCATAATCTCGAAGACGTTACAATATCCTTCATCTCAGCAGCCTTGGATGTTACAGACGACGACATGCAAATGCTCGCTACTGCATGGTCAAAATTGAGGGTCCTGACGCTCTCCTGGGATGTTTTCGACAGGGAGGTGCAGTTGACGCCGACATCGACATCTCTTCTTGGATTCGCTCGTAGATGCCCTCAGCTTCGCAAGCTCGGCCTCAGTTATGTAGATCTGACCGACGTTGGGGAACCGGCTTCGTGGCCATCCGCCTCTCATTCCTTACAGCAGCTCGATGTTGAGTTTGGATATGATGATGATTACGCCGGACTAATCCAACAAGAATTAGATCCTGAGACGACCGCGAAATTCCTCAATTGTGTTTTTCCAACAGTGAAGCTAAGTCACAGCATATTCGACAGGCTCAAGAACTACGCGGATGTGTTAGGCGCAGCCTGGGAGGCGCTACAGCAAGAGAGAAAAACAGTTGTACAGGAAGTGATCGGGTGAAATTTTGACCAATTTTCATTGGTATCTATGAACGCGGTACCAGTGCATGGAAAGCGAGATGTAGTTACTAGATGGTATGACCTCGACGCGCGAGATTTAATTATTAGACACGATCAGATCAAGATCGACTCGCACGTTCCTTCCTGAGCAATAATAAGTACCGAGTACCCGCGTCTGACCAACTAGTTCACTTCTCGCACTCGCTTATAATCTGCAAAAACTGACAAACCTCAGCCTAACCCCTGAAAGCAACGAGAATAACGTGTCTGCATGATGGTAACTACCACACACTATTCGGTATGTCTGCAAACATCACTCTGTGCAGACAAGTAGATATAGACAGGCTTCCATGCGAACAGGTAGAATCCGGTTTCTTTGCACAGGATAACCCATCCGCGATCCCGGCGATCATAGGTGCGGTAAGTCAGCTATACCTATTGACCTTTATCGCGCCGTTTGCCACACACGGTTCAGCTTGAATACTGTAAATGAGAGGGATGTCCTCACAGACTCATGGTCTTCTGGTGTAGCTTCCCCCCCGCTTCGGACTTTTGGACGACTCGCCTGAGCGATGGCAGAGATTCAAGGACCGCATCGACTCACTAAACAGCAATGCGCCGCACGGTACTTCATACAAAGTCTTCTTCCTAGGAAGACACGGGCAAGGATTTCGTGAGTAGTCTGATATTTAACGATTGCCATACCTTACGGTGATACCTCTTCAGACAATGTCGCGGAGGAAAAGTACGGTACACAGGTATGCCATGAGTGACTCCTAACATTGAGGCCATGACCACTACTCATACACCACAAGGCATGGGACGAGTTGAGTACTTCTACAAACATCTCAATCAAGGCTGCTCACTGTTTTACCGATCTACAGTTACTACTCCAAACTCTACGGCGATTCCGAGATTACCTGGGGCCCCGACCCTCTTCTGACACCCCTCGGCATAAATCAAGCGGAGGCAGCACGTAACGCATGGCTCGCCGAACTGACATACGGTATTTGCCGGCCCGGGCGCTGCTACGCGAGCCCGCTGCATCGAGCATTGAGTACATGGGAGCTCACGTTCGGCGGCGACGACATCCTTCAGCCAGAAAAGAAGAAGGTGATGGTACTCGAGGTCGGCCTTGCACGTTACATCGAGAGAGTGAGGCATGCTCACCGTGTTCGTGGTGTTTGGTGTTTGTAGAACCTGCGCGAGGAGCACGGTGTGCACACATGCGACATGCGTGACCCTCTCTCCGCTATCCAACGCAATTTCCCTCCGCCTCTATACTCCTTTGAGCCTGGATTCTCCGAGGAAGACCTCATCTGGCAGCCCGATGTGCGCGAGACAAAGGAACACATCAAGAGAAGAGCACATGCAGTTCTAGATAAGATTTTCGGCGAGGCAGAAGAGCTATGTACGTATTTAAGCATCTCATCATCTCGCAGGATTTTAAGGCTGTGTGGACTTTATGGAACGACTAGACATCTCAGTCACTGCTCATGGCGGGATAATCAATGGCTTCTTGGCAGCAATGGGCCGCCCTCCTTATGGTCTTCCTACCGGTGGTGCGTGGAAATGGCTCTGCGCGTGAAAGAGGTGCTGAGTGTGGTTGGCTGCAGGTGTCTTACCTCTTGTGATTCGCTGCGAAACCTTGCAACATACTGTTTGACGAACACGATACCTGGTAATAATCGAGGGGGACACAACACAACATACATTCGCGGATATGGAGATTACCCAAGACAAGTAGGACTGTACGCTGGAGGGTATCCGGCTAAATCCCCATATTTTGGAAGTGTATGTGGACGTATGATCATCAGAGTTTGTGTGCGGATAACAACGTGATGCACGATCGACAAGATCTGCAAATCGACGCGCTTGCAACTCAAGATTTGTTATGTGCGCAGAACTCTTCCTTCAACCGCGACGCTTCCTCACCCTCCAAATCGCTCCTTCATGTACTCCTCGAAAGTCGCCCGCTTCACCTCCGGGAACAGGTCCCAATGGCAGTCCCACCGCGACCGGCGGAACGTCCCTGACCCCTGTATGCTCTTCACCACGAAGTAGAAATCGACGGGGATATTCGAGTTCGATGCGATCTCCGAGGGTGCCTCTTCGGGGTGCGCAACGAGGCGGTGCGCGTCCTGCTCCGAAAAATATCGCACGCTGACCTTGCGCCCCTTGGCGTACTTGCGGAACAGCTCAACGAGTGCGTTCTGGGAGAGCGTCTCGCTCGGAAAGTTGAGGTGTTTGTTGGCGGAAAGTGCGGGCCTGCTGAGAGACGCGACGACGTAGTTCGCAATATCTTGCATACAAGACCAGTCCGCAGGTGCGTTGCCGTCGCCGACAACGGGAACCTCATAAGACTCCTGGTCTCGGGCCCAAGGGCACCAGAAGGGCTCTGGCTCCTGTAGAAGATTAGTGGGTGTTAATACTCTCGAAAATGGGATCTTTACTTGATCATAGAGGTCGCCAGCGCCGATAAAGGTATATTCTATCTTTCCTGTCTCTACTGCTGGATTCAGTTTCAGGTGGATCGCAAAACGCTCCTTCTCGTCCCACAGCTATGATGCATGGCGCGTGTCACTACAATGTCGAAGCGCAAGGGGCAACAGTCTTACAGGCATGACACGAGCTCCAGGGTCCCCTGGTGCTCTGTAGGCTTGATGAAACCCATATTCGGAAGGGTAAAATCGCCGCACGCCTGTTCAATGGTTCTGACATCAGCGACCGACCTGAAAGCTCAGAGGTGTAGCGACTGACCGGTCTCTATGGCTGCATCGAGAATAGCATATTGCGATGCAACGCCAGGGCCATTCAGAACAGTAATAATGGCGTCGACGCCTTGCAGTTTGTCCACGAGGGCCGCACCGCCCTTGGGATAGTCGACCTCGACGGATTTCAGCTGTGAATAGGACTGCAACAAGGACTTGTCGAGCGATTTTCCGGGACGCATGAATGCGATGACCGTAGGTTTGTACTTGTCCACGGGTGGATTGAGGAGAGCTTTGAGGACGGCGCTCCCCAGCATGCCAGTCGCGCCGAAGAGGGCGATGGTGTTGAAAGGAGCAATGCTGTTCGTGGTCATAACTTGAAGATGTGTACTGGAGCATAGGATGTCTCGATGCTACCTTTTATACTCGGAAACTGTGACAGGCATGAGGCACTCACGTAAGTGATGTCGTCATGTGGATCTAGTTCAGGATGAAATGGGGTATCCTTGGGCTCGTTCTGCTGCTCGAAACACCGTCATTGTCTTTGAACAACTGAAGCTGTACATACAATGTATACGCGCTGTAAACAAAGTGGGCCCACTCGTTCTGCGAAGATGCGTTGCTAAGTGGACCCACTCGTGTCGCGATGAGTTGCTAAGTGCCAAGTGGACCCCACTCGTTCTGCGAAGGTGAGTTGCTATTGATCCCACGGGTCGGGGAGAGTGAGGTATGTGCATATAGGGAAATCATGATGTGGTATAGATCTGTTTTGAGTTTAAGCCCTTGGACAACTAGGAAGGCTCGATCCAACCAGAGAGAAAGCCAAACAGCGCGGTGAACGGAATAAAGCATGCCCACGCTTTGCAGGAGCTTTCGTGTAGTAAGTCATCTGCATCGCTACTGATACGACCATCATGACAGTTGAAGGAAAGCACTGCTGCTCTTACATCTGCAAGCTGCCTCGGTCCTGATACTGCTCAGGATAACCGTTGTCAAGGAGGACGGCGGGGTGATGCGCCATCAGCCCCGCCTTACAACCACGGACCAGGACCACGTGTTCATGTCATGGACGATGCCATTTTTGGAAACCAGGATCACTTTGGCGAGGATGAGGCGAGGGGTTGAAGAGCCCGCTGCCGGTGCGGGGACCTGCGAGGCTCTCTCTCCTGTCCTCCAGCCGCAGCGTCCTCAATATCGTTGCCTGCTCGCGCTCGCTGCCCAATATGATGTCGCTCATGATCTACGCTTTATCTTGCTTCATTGCATCTGCTCATGCTATACCCCTGCTCGTGCTCCATAAGGAGCGCGACGTAGTCGCCCCGCCTATCATTAGTCCCGCCGCCGGTACCATTTGGCATGTCGGCGAGACGCAGACGGTGACATGGTGCGGCCGTTGCCCTCGAAGACTGACGCGTTGAGATCTCATATGTACTTGCACCTTGCAGGAACACATCTTCAATTCCGTCCTCGGTCAATATCACGAATTCTGTTGGACAAATTGTTTTGGGGTATTCGACATGGCACAACGAGAACCTGATGTTTGGTACGCGATCTTCCTACGGAAGCTATCTCTGTTGTACTCATATACATGAACAGACAGCCCGCTCGCCTCCAACTTCCCCATCGAGGCGGGCAAAGTCTCGTTTGTGGTCCCTGACGTTCCGACTCGCGACAACTACATCGTCTGCTGTAAGCTTTCGTTCCTACCTTCCACATTCCTATCACTCATTCGACGCTTGCCAGTGTTCGGCGACTCCGGCGACATCAGCGGGAATTTCACCATCATTGGCTCATCGGCCTCATCGGCCTCTTCCGCTACCGCCGCAACAAGTAGCACTGCTGCTGCCTCTTCCGGTGTGTTGGCTGCGTCGTCGAGCACAGCTTCTTCTTCAGCCACGTCGTCCGTCAGCGTCGTACTCACGACTGAGGTAGTGACGTCCATGTCCGTAACGACTGTGCCCGGCTCCAGCACCGTCGCCGCGAGCTCGCCTGTGTCGAGCCCTGACGGCCCATCTGCGGCTACTACCCTCACCGCGTCTAACCCACCATCTACGGAATCCCCGAGTGCGGGCGACCCTCCGTCGAGTCCATCGGTCAGTGGGGAAAATCCGGCATCGTCCAGCTCGGCGTCATCGTCATCATCGGGCACTACTTCTGGCAACGCTGCGACCGGTGCCGCATTCTCCTGGAAGGCTTCCAATGGCTTCGTGTACTCGTCGACTTTGGGAGTTGTGTTCGCGTTGGCTGCGCTACTATTATGACGGGACCTCGGTGAATGATAATAATTCCCGGGTTACCCCGGCTGTACAATTCATGACGCTCTACTCTACCGTTGCAGCACCTTATTCCTGTCATGATTTCATGTCTGTGCTTCATGTCCATTCGCCGTTCGATGCTACCGTACTTGCATCCATCACACCCATATCATCAGTAATCTGGACCTTGCATAGTGTTCCGCGACTTCACGCCATGTAGTTATGTCGTGTCATTGTCAATTGACCTTTCCATGCATCCTTTCACATCGTGTGGCTGCACGCAAGCGTTTCTCGATGTGGTCATCCTATAGTCCCACGGCCGTCTTTGAACCCTATTCCTGCGTGCGCATAACACCACATAGGTCGACGCGTCTGTGGCCTCCGGGAATGCGCCGCGATTGTCTCGTACCCATCCCCCCGTATCCGCACCCACCACCGCGAAAAGGGGGTCTGGGGCAGTTAGATAGGCGCACCCCCCTGGATTAAGCGCCCTACAAGCGCCGGGTTATAACGGTCACAGTAGGCTTCTGGTACCTAGAAATGATGCGATCTTTGATCGCGTTCCAAATCCGGTGCTCACACCTAGCAGGTCGTGCTCGAGACTGGTGGACGCTACATTGTGGTCTGCCACAGAATCTCAAGTTTACTTGTTTCAAGCATCTTATATAAGCCTCACATACTATATCCACCAGCAACCTAAGTATTTAATGAGATATACCCCTCCAGTAACATCATGAGAATGCCACAGATACTGAAAGGAGAAGTTGCAGCTTTCATCATGATGCTTTCCACAAGATACTTCATTTGGTCATAGACTTACAGGCTGAGTTTTGCATAGATATTTTTTGTGTGGCCTTTCAAGTATTTTACAAGCTCGGGTATGCCTTTGTTGACACTTCCTCGAACACGACCTGCTAGGTGTGAGTACCGGATTTGGAACGCGATCAAAGATCGCATCATTTCTAGGTACCAGAAGCCTA
The DNA here is from genome assembly GCF_002117355.1 of Postia placenta MAD-698-R-SB12. Lineage (NCBI taxonomy): Eukaryota > Fungi > Basidiomycota > Agaricomycetes > Polyporales > Adustoporiaceae > Rhodonia > Rhodonia placenta. The sequence continues at coordinate 1,141,231 of NW_020169842.1, read as the reverse complement.
CTGTGACCGTTATAACCCGGCGCTTGTAGGGCGCTTAATCCAGGGGGGTGCGCCTATCTAACTGCCCCAGACCCCCTTTTCGCGGTGGTGGGGTGCGGATACGGGGGGATGGGTACGAGACAACGCCGCGACTTTGTTGCAACGTTCATTATACTTGATTGAAAATAGTTCTCATGTCGCGCAGAATGTGGTACATGTTGTTTGTCTTTGTCTTGAGAGCCTTCCCACATGCTGAAACGCGCACACGTCCAAGGCCTGTCGAGTCTGGTTGCCAAGCCTGCAGAGGAGTGGACGGTGGTTATTCAAGACAAACACTGCATTCTGCTCGACGCGGAAATCATTTTACACACTGTAAGTCGTACTGAATGTCATCCGGGGACCACAAGGGCCAGTACATTGAGATTAACTTCTTAAAAATCATTGATCTAACAATCTCATATATATGTCGAGCAACGATATTATCAAGAGGATCATAAGGTGTTTATTGACTTTTGACTAGTAGTGTACCAGCATTGAACAACTACAATACCCGAAAACCACGAGTATGGGAGAGGTACAATAGAGCACACTACACATAACCGCTAGGGTACACGGGCTCTTCGCCACAGCGCTAGGGGAGCAGCTTAGCATAAATACGCAGGAAGCCAGAGGCCGCGTGATAAATACGACAGCGCCGAGGTCATAACGAGCGAAAGCGGCGGGAAGAATTGTATGCGGTGCGAGGCGAGGCGCGGAGATGGCAGGATGGGCCTTTTACGGCGACCAGTCCTTGCTCATGAAGTGCCACTCGACAGTCTGGACACCCTGGCCGAGCGGGACGCCGAGCGACTCGAAGAGCGAGGGGCTCATGTCTGCATAAAAATGTAAGACACAAGTAGGGCGAGGCGTACAAACTGTATGGGACGTACCAATGGCAGTCGCAGCGCAGCCCATGCACTTGTCGCGCGTCTTGCCGTACTGCACCTGGCCGGTGCTCGGGTTCGTGATCTGCATCCACTGTAGGCGCATTGGTGAGCATGTGAAGTGCCGGCGACAACGGAGCATGCTTACCTGGTTGCAGTTGCCACCGCCACCGTAGATTTCGTGAGAGATGGCGACAATGGCGTCGCTGTCTACATCGTTGTACCCGCAGGCGCCAAGACCAACGTCATAATAGGTCCCCTGTACAGAGTATTTTAATGGCCGTGGGCATGTTGAAGTAGAGAAGATAGACATACACGGCCGGTGTGGGTGACGCGCTTATCGATGGGAGACGCCAAAACAGCGGCAGCCAGTGCGCAAAGCACGACAGAGAAGATGGACAGGCAGAACATTGTAAAGGGATGGATTATGAAGTGAATAATCTGAAAAGAATGGAGTGCTCGCTAGGAAGCGAAAGTGACACTAGGATGAAGGGGGAAAATACGAGTTGGAACTCGATGAAGTCCACCGCTGCCCGAGTGTCCCATTTATATTGAAAGGGGGCCACGGCTCGCTCGCAGGCGTGGGGACAGAAATGGCCTAGACCCAGCATCGCAAACGCAGGACGACGTCGGGCGTGCAAGATCAACCCTGAAATTAAAGTTAGAGGTTCAAGGTACCGAAAGCTCAAAACTATCGAGGGCGCACATATTTGCGAGAGAAAGATATTCCCCGGCAGTGAGTCCGCCGGCTCAAGGACTGCTCGGCGATCGAGGACGCAGCCAATCGGGTGCCGAGTTACATTGCCGAAGGTGCATTACGTAATCCGGGTCACATTTAACCACGAAGGGGTTGCGAAGAGTTCTGCACAAACGCCACAGCTGCCGAGAACATTGCGGGAGGTATTGCAAAGCAAGGGCGTAAGCCGAGGCTATGGGGATGACCGAGCAGAGGTCACTGGCTCCCATACAGCAGCAGTCTCAGCGCATCAGAGTACGCTGCCGCGGGGTACCGCATGTAAAACATTGTCGCGTCGTCTGGTGTCAATATCGTCAGTTTGTGACAAAGAACGGTCTGCAAGACTCTGTCCATCCAATGTACTAGGCTTCGCAAAATCTCATGGCATGGGCTCCCAATCTCGCCGTGCGCCTGCGATGTAGGACACTTCAGGCCGTCTTCTGAACCCGCGGAGCGGTTGAAGACATACTAATCATATGTACCGGATCCCTTGATGTCATCGAAGCAGCTATTTCGTCCAGGTTTCTTGTCGATTAGGCCTCGACCAGACGGGCCTCAGCAAGACATTGCCGAATAGGTGACATCGACGAGGCGTGAGCCGCTCCGGTGAATGATATAGTCCTTGCGGAAGAATGAGCCCGTAAACGGAGGGACTGCAGCGTGCTGGTACACCAGTAGGATTGCCAGACACCGCGGCCAACATAGTCCGACAACATACCATACCTTTGGAAAACAGCTTCTAATGCGAGATTGTTGTAACGGGCTGTAGAGAACTACCGCCGCTCGCATCGACGACACAATGACAGCCAATCCCATTCAACTTGGTGTGTGCCCAGATGGACTTCGGCTGTTTCTTCGATGCATCAAATCCCTGGCCCCTCCGTTGCTCCCCTCGCACTCCTTCACGTAGCAACACCTCCGTCGGAGAGGGATCGAGTGATCGAGCCTGTTGATGTTCACTCGTCAGCCGCATGGGCAACTGAGACATCGCACCAGGAGTAGGAACGACGTTGGCATCTGAGCGAAAGGGACCCGTTGCGAACATCGGGCCTGCGTGTCGCGGGTTGTATCGACTCGTGTGAGAAAGCATCCTCATCACCCGCAGACGAGAACCCGGGCTGAGGAATGAGTCGCATTTCGTCCATTTCTTCGTCATCTAGATCCTCGTCCACCATCCTCCGTTTGCCTTCTTTCAGCGGAGCGTCTGAAGACTGCACGTTGAATTCCGCCCATGTCGCATCTGGAATCAGGTCTCGCCTTGGGTCCTCGCCGATATGCCCTAATTCGATGTCTTCCGCGTTTTCCATAGAGTTCAATGTTAGCTGAAAATCCCCACAGAAATGAAGCAGGAGACGCTCCGCTTGCTCCTGGACCACTTTGAGGATAGAGGCAAGATCACCTTCGAGTGAGTAATACGCATCGAACATCCTTCGTTGTGTGGCTTTGATGAGACGAGCCATAGGCTGCATGACTTCATGGAGACAATCGGACACGTCTTCGCGCGGCGCTCGAATGTGAGTTACTCGGGCCTTGGACGAGTAAAACAATGCTGCTGCACGCTCCTGCTGCTTCATGTAATCACCGCGTCTCTCAACCTCAAGCGAGGGAGGTTGGCCTCCGACCTTGACGACGGACTTTGTGAAGACAAACCAGTTGAGGACCCACCAGATAGACTCGATATCATGCATGGGATTATAACGAAATTCGGGTATTGAGTTGAGTTCCGGAAGCGAGACACTGGGACCCCGACGATCCGCAAAATCGAATACATTTGCTCGCATCGCGCTTGACTTCGGCTTCTTCGTAGTGAAGAATTGATAACTCATCACGTCTACCTCAGCCGCCATGAAGTCAGTGGTACCCTGACGTTGGAGAATCAGTTTCTCTGCTCATAAAGTGTGAACGAATACACACACCGTGCGCATCTCGTGAGCACCCTTGTCATCACGCAAATATTGCTTCGCGTACTCGAGGTCAGAGAGCTTGACTACCAATTTCCCGTCTCGCTCATGAAATAAGATGTTGCCAACGCTGTTATCACGATGCACCCATCCAGCTTTATGCATGATACCAAGGGCTGCAATGGACGGTCAGTGATGCCATGGCCTGAATTGATAGCCTGGGCTTACCGATCAGTGCCTGTGTCAGTACCTCCGTGATACTCTTCAGGGACCTGAGATCACTGATGCATTGGCAGACTTCCTTGAAGACGATACGGTAGTGTGCCCTTGGCTTGTAGAGGGAAGGACGGCCGAGAAGCTGAGATGTGGATTCGGACGACCGATAATCCCCTGTGCCTGTACGCGATGGACTAGTGCCTCGTGACGTCTTTGCAGACGCGCTTTCGTTCTCTTGGACCTGTACTACGAACGTGGCATGATGTTCCGGTATGGGAAGCCCTCGGGTCATCAGCTGTCGTGTTTGATCAAGGCGGCCGTGAACATAAACGTCGCCGTGAGTTATGACAGAGAGAAAGCAGCGCTCGTAAAAGCTCTCTTTCTTTATTGCGACAAGGAAGTCGTAGATCTGTGCCAGAACAGAACCTTCTCACTGGCGGTCATCATCGATATACAAAACTTTGATGACAACATCTGGGCCCTCTTCCTTCTTTTCCCTGGTGCTCTCATTGACGACAAGCTTTTTGGCCTTCCAGACGCATGTCCCTCGCCTGCGCAGCCCATCGGCTCCAAAGTTGGATATTAGCTTGTTGGTGTGGTACCAGCTTTCCTTGCCATCTTTATATCACAAAACCTACAAACCCACCTTATAGCTTGATATTGAGGGGGGGAGATAATAGCACTTAAGTGTGGGGAGGTAATGCTGTTAAGCGCAACAACCAAGTGAATAGAACTGGGGGACAGGTTGCCCCAGGATGCTGCCTTATATACATGAGGGAAAACCCCCCAGGGACCGGTAATGGACCCCTGGTACCTAGCTGGGTAAGGATTACTAAGTATCATGTGCTCTATGATGTCATATATGATGTCATAGTCTGGCCCTGCCCTGCCCTGGGCCTAGGGTCCAGAATTGACCGGCCTATGGCCTAGTGCCTGAGCCTAGCTCCTACCTATGATGTCAGAATGATGTCATGGTCCAGAAGGAGTCTGGTTTCTATCTAGAAAAGGTCCGGCATCAGAGTCCAGCCTGATGTGTCCAGAACAAGATCATGTGTCGCTTATTTAAGCGGATAACCCCTTAGATATGTAGATGTACCCATATGCGGACGGATAAGTATGGATAAGTCCCTATACCCTTTGATATGTCCGCAGAAATAGCGGAAAAATTAGGTAAAATTAGGGAAACTGTGACACTTTATCCCGCACCAAGATATCCACACGCGGCGATTTATCCTCTGCAAGCTCGATCTCGTCCGCCACACTCTTCTTGCTCTTCATGCCTCTCCTGCCCTTGTCCTTTTGGATGACGTATATGATGGTAGGATCCCAGCCGACTGTGTGCTCCTCGGCATACATCAACGCCTGGAAGATATTCACAACAGTCTTATGATCCTATGTCAACCTGCTCAGCATAGAACTTTAGTTACTATTCGACCGCATTGCACTTACCTTCTGCCAATGAATCCTTTCGCTGACCAGCAGCTCTGCTCGACTAGCATACCATAGTCGCATAGTCGCATTTTCAATGGTCAGACCATATACGAATCGACGTCGGGCATCCTCGCGCATACACTGGCGCATACTCCAAACTACCTTGCACACGTTCTACGCCAAATGCCAGCGTCAGTAGGCAATACCTCCCACATCCGAATACCAACACACACCATTTCGGTCTTTTTTACTGGCATACGTTTTATACTCTGCGCAAAGTCCTATATCCATCCAACGTATCGCTCCTTCTGGTCGGTCAACCTTCACAAGATATCCATCGGGACGGGTCTTCGTTAGCCTTGTGTTGGCGCTTGGTGCTCGGGAGGATCCTGGCGGAGTGTTAAGAGTCGACTGCACTCGGCATGAGGGTTGACACTAGCGATAGCGTTCACAACATCCACAAGTGATTCAAAGTGATCGTCCTCCTTTTCAACAGCTTTAGCTGGATCACCTTTGAAGGATACCCAACAATCGTCCATAATGTGACCCTCGCGTTTGAGCTTCTCAACCGTTGCTACAGGGTCAAGGCCTTCGCGCAGCGGAGGGAGAAGAGCAGTGAAGAAGTAGTCCATTTGAACTTCGGATAGTGTCTTGCCAGCATCTTGCATGACTGCCTTATGTTGAGCGTCGATGTCGCTAGTCCTGTAGTCTGTCCCATCCATGACCTAAGGACGAGAGGGAGTCTCAGAGGATTTATGATCAAGGCTGAGTTGTGATTTGTGTTAAAGACTATTGATCAAGTAAGTCCGCAAGGAGAACTAGCTGAACTTGTGCATGCGGTTGACTTGGAGTTTCGAGCTGACAATGAGTTTGAACTTTTGAGCTTGGATCATCAAAGGCACCCATCACTGATGGCGATCGAAACGCGTCTGTGGCGCGGCGCCTACGCGTGACGTCGGACTCAGACGCGTCTTCGTTGCTTGTGCGAAAGTGTTCTCGCGCTTGTACACGAATAATGTAGTCGACTGACATACAGTGACTTGGACTTGGATCTGATTCGATTTGAGATTCAGATATGCCCTACGGACCACGGTCCAGACAATTCCGGTGACTGTACTTAGTGCGGCTATCTTTCCAGGCTCCTCTAGGGCTCTAAAGGGCCGTTTAGAGTAGGGCCAGCATAGTTGCACTTCAACTCAACAGGCATAAGTCTCCATCTCGAGTGAGGTGCTCACAGGCCCATACAATGTAGCTACCACTTGGGTCTCCGCATCGCCTTTTTCTGCGCGAGCGTCCCCCGACCCTTCGCTCCTCGCACTGTCTGCAGCTCCTTGAATTTCTTTTTCGCATAACTTTTAGCCTCTGCATCGTCGACTAGCTCGTCAATCAATGTTCGTTTTCTAGCCGTCTTGGCGAGGTTGTCCGCACTGGCTGCTCCGAATGGTGAATTAGTCGTTACAATAGTTCCGATCTAGAAATATCTCAATGTTCTACTCGGTGCGAGACGAGAGCATTACGAAGACACGTACAGCGAAATGTTTTGGTAGACCCTTGATGCCCTTGCCTTCCCCTTCCTCCTTTCGATAGAAGCGCTTGGGATCTAGCTGGTTGCGTAGTCGGAGAGCCTCCACTTCACGGTATAAATGAGGTAAATCAGCCTCAGCGGGTGCTGGGAGATCAAACCATCCTGAGCCAGCAGTCTTATTCTTGAGCTTCAGCGATACGTCAATAAAATACAACAGAAGGGTAAAGATATACGACGCACTTCTTTCTTCTCCTTTTTGGTCACCGGTTTGCCTTTCTCCGAGAGCTCTGGGGGAGGCGCCGGCTCTGCAGGGAGTATGCGCGAGGATGACGCCTTCTCCGCATGCTCTACATCATCGTCTCGAATCCTTAACGGGCCCGCCGTCTTCGAATCACTCAAGACAATGTATGGCGAAGGGAGCGAACCCGTATGCAGAGAGGGCAGCGGTCTGCAACAAGGGAGTGATGAGTGATGGAGGGGTAGAATGAGAAAGCACGACACACACAGTCCGTCTTTTTTCCTGTCATCCTCAAGACGTATCTCTTCCTCCTCCTGCGTCTCCTGCAAAGAAGAGCCGGACTCGTCTTGTTTCCGTGCTCTTACATTTTGCCTGGCTTTCTCGAGCAGATTATTCAGGAAATCTTCTGTAATCTCTTGTTCTGAATCGCTCTCTGAGGAGTCCGAGTCACTCTCCGAGGTGGAGTCTGAGCCATTGCTAGAGCTGGTATCTGAGTCTGACTCGTCTAACTCGTCTTCCGAGCTCGTCAGGGTCTGTGTAACAGGAGACTCGTCTGTGTCTTCATGTGCCGCTACTGCCTTCTCCTTTCCTTTCAGTGACGCAGCCATAGCAGAGAAGATCGGATGCTAGGAGTATTCAAGTCACGGAAGAATTTTCTGATGCTTAGTAGGCGTTCAGTATAGGAGTGTCGCAAGTCCTTCCTGGAATTGATCTCTGAACAGCAATCAACGACCCCGATCACTCACACCATGCTCTCTCGCACCGCTGGCCGGAGAGCGTGCCGGTCTTTTTCCTCTCTGAAGCAGGTCCGTCTCAACCATAATCAACCACAGAATGCACAGGACAATGCCCGAACCACACATTTTGGCTTTCAAACAGTTCCAGAAGAAACCAAGGAGTCTCTAGTGCGAAATGTCTTCGACTCGGTAGCGTCTTCGTACGACCTCATGAACGATGCAATGTCGCTTGGCGTGCACCGGCTCTGGAAAGACGAGTATATTGCGCTGTTGAAGCCAGGGGCCAAAGGTCCTGTGAAATGCATCGATGTCGCGGGTGGTACAGGCGACATTGCATTACGGATACTAGACTCCGCACGAGAACGTTATGCGGATAGGGAAACGAGCGTGGACGTCGTGGATATCAACACGGAGATGCTCAAGGAGGGTTACAAGCGTTTCAAGAAGACCATGTATCATAACAGTATGTTCATTGCATCTACCATCGTCTCTCGGTATTCACGGGGGGCGGACGCAGCGTCCCAAATTGCCTTCCACGAGGGTAATGCGCAAGCGCTGAACGAAGAGAAGTTTCCCTCCAATACATACGATCTGTATACCATCGCGTTCGGGATCAGGAACTGCACGTCCGTCCCGGATGTACTAAAAGAGGCCTACCGGGTTCTGAAGCCCGGCGGCACCTTCGCATGCCTCGAGTTCAGCAGAGTGAACAATCCGCTGTTTGGCGCGTAAGTGGTCTACTACCTTGTTGCGCTGTAGTTGATATCCCGACCGATGGAATAGCCTGTACGACCAGTACTCGTTCTCGGTCATACCACTGATCGGGACTATCCTGACCGGCGACCGCGCGTCGTACCAGTACCTGGTGGAGTCTATCCGAAAGTTTCCTCCTCAACCCGAGTTCGCGAAGATGATAGCAGACGCCGGCTTTACGACCGGCGGGATGTTCGAAGGCAAAGGTGGCGCTTGGAGAGACTTGTGGGGAGGCATTGCATCCATCCATACTGGCGTGAAGGTCTGATGCAGTAGCGGTCGTGTGCACCACCTCGCTTGTATTATTGCCTTGTGGTTGCTAGATTTCTGCACAATGCATTGCGTGCTGAACAACTCTGGAGACATGCTATTGTAGAAAGACAATAATGACAAGATATTTGAGTGAACGTTTGAGCTGCCGTAACACTTCGTAACACCCCTGTGACCCTTCGAAGACAGCTTGCTAAGCGCCGACATACCACGCCTCGTACGCGCTCATCTCCTCGTTCCTGTCGTCCCCTACATCCTACCCTCTCGCAACGCCAGATCCCAGGCGTCGCACATCGATACATCATGGCTAGCTCATCCTCGTCTACGCCCCCGGTGATGCCGCCGGCCAACGCCGACCTGGCGACGACATGGGCGTACCTCGAGGAGGGCGTCGACCACATTATGACCAAGCTGCAGACAGGCGTATCGTATTCGAAGTACATGAGCCTATACACGGTGTCGTACAACTACTGCACGTCGTCTAAGATGCACGGCGCAGGCGAGCAGGCGGGCCTCGGTCATCGTAGTAAGTCGCCTATGCTCTTGCCCTCCGCTGTGCTTGTTGACGGACCATAGCTGGAGCTAATCTGATGGGATCCGATTTGTACAACAATCTCATACGCTATTTCGTCAACCATCTGAAGACGCTGCGCACGGTGAGTGCAGGCGAATCATTGTGGCGGCCGAAATTGAAACCTCTGTAGCAATCGGACGCATTGCAAGACGAACCATTACTCCGATATTACGCACAGGAGTGGGATCGGTACACCACCGGCGCAAACTACATCAATAGATTGTTCACGTACTTGAATCGGCACTGGGTGAAGCGTGAGCGAGATGAGGGGCGAAAGGGCGTGTATCCGGTCTACACTGTAAGTCCACCCGGTGACCCTGGAAAGTGTCGGCACTGGATTCTATGGGATACGGATTCTGTTGCATGTTGTCTGGTTAGATCTTTTTTTGCGGCAGGCGGTTTGCAGATGTGCCATGGCAGCTGGCTTCGTGGGCAGGCCATGCTCACAACGCCTTTCTGTAATGACCAGTCAGCATGCAATTCGGTTACGGGTTAACTGTCGAGTCCATCCAAAACTCCCATAGAATTCTTTGCATAGACATATCTGATGATTCAGCTCGTGACTTTACTCATATGTTGCTTATATGGTGGCACAGCTTGCACTGGTCCAGTGGAAGACGAACTTCTTCCTCCATGTGCAGAGCAAGGGCCAGAAGCTTGCGGGCGCGATCCTTCGCCTGATTGAGCGACAACGAAATGGCGAAACAATTGATCAAACGCTGGTCAAGAAGGTGGTGGATTCGTTCGTCTCGCTCGGTCTCGACGAAGGAGACATCAACAAGGTGTCGTACGAGATTTACAAGGAGCACTTTGAAGTCCCTTTCCTCGAAGCTACCGAGAGATACTACCGCCAGGAATCAGAGGCATTCCTTGCGGAGAACACTGTAGCGGATTACCTCAAGAAGGCTGAGGAGCGCCTACGCGAGGAGGAGGATCGTGTCGAGCGATACCTGAATACCAATACGCGCAAAGGCCTGATCAGCAAATGCGAGCATGTCTTGATTCGCGAGCACGCTGAACTTATGTGGGACAACTTTCAAGAATTGCTTGACTACGATAAGGATGCAGACTTGCAGCGCATGTACGCCCTCCTTGCGCGCATCCCCGAGGGCCTGGAGCCTCTGCGGAAGCGTTTCGAGGAGCACGTTAAGCGTTCTGGCCTCGCGTCGGTGTCGAAGCTTGTCGGTGAGGGTGGCGGCGCCGCGGCGGAGAACATCGAACCTAAGGCCTATGTCGATGCCCTCCTTGAGGTGCACCAGAAGAACTCGGAGACGGTCACACGCAGCTTCCGTGGGGAAGCAGGCTTCGTCGCCAGTCTCGACAAGGCCTGCAGAGAGTTTGTCAACCGCAACACTGCCACTGGAACGTCAACAACGAAGTCGCCCGAGTTGTTGGCGAAGCACGCAGACGCCCTGCTCCGCAAAAATAATAAGATGGCCGAGGAGGAGGATTTGGAGAGCGCTCTTAACAAAGTGGTACGTCTTGCGCATGATATAATTGGTGATGCAGCTTATTTATACCCCTGTTCCTAGATGGTCATCTTCAAGTACATCGACGATAAGGATGTTTTCCAGACGTACTACACCACGAAGTTATCCAAGCGTCTCATTCACGGTGTATCGGCATCGGATGAGGCTGAGGCGAGCATGATCTCCAAGCTCAAGGAGGCATGCGGTTTCGAATACACGAACAAGCTGCAGCGCATGTTCACTGGTGCGTCATTCCATATCCACGTTCGCTACGGTGTCTAACAGGTATTCGCAGACATGAGCCTGAGTAAGGATCTCACTGATCAGTTCAAGGAGCGCATGCAGCAGAATGGTGAGGACTCCGACCTGAACTTCACCATCATGGTGCTCGGCACGAATTTCTGGCCGATCACCGCCACGAACAACGAATACATCATCCCGGCGGACATCCTGCCCACGTATGAGAAGTTCACGAAGTACTACCAGCAGAAGCACTCTGGGCGTAAGCTCACCTGGCTCTGGAACTATTCGAAGAACGAGCTCCGGACGAACTACACGAACTCGAAGTACATCCTCATGACGAGCTCGTGGCAGATGGCGGTCCTGCTCCAATACAATGACAACGATACGCTCTCGTTTGAAGAACTGGCCACAGCAACAGCTATTTCGAAGGACTACTTGAAGCAGGTCCTGGCCGTGCTAGTGAAGGCCAAGATTCTCATTAACGATGAGCAGGATCAGTATGATTTGAACCCTAGTGAGTTTACTTGCTTGTATTGTGTCTGGTACGTATATTGATAAGTTTTCAACAACAGGCTTCAAGTCAAAGAAGATCCGTATCAACCTGAATGCACCTATCAAGGCTGAGCAGAAGGCTGAATCTGCAGACGTGTTGAAGATTGTGGACGAGGATCGCAAATATGTGATTCAAGCTACGATTGTTCGGTCAGTAGAAGTGACAGCGGAATAAGGATGATGCACTAATACTGCGCTCTCGTTCCAGTATCATGAAAGCACGGAAGACGATGAAGAACAATTTACTTATTCAAGAAGTGATCTCGCAGATCTCGCAGCGATTCACGCCTAAGATCCCGGACATCAAGAAGGTGCGTCGGTGGTGTCCAATACAATTAATTGCACCCTCTAATCACACTTTCCCATATCCAGGCGATAGACCATCTGCTAGAGAAGGAGTATATTGAGCGGGTGGAAGGTACTAGGGATACCTTTGCTTACGTCGCGTAATTTCCGGTTGTTCGTCGTGTCTGCTTTGCTTTGCCATGTTTATGCCTCGAGTTTGTCCTACCCATCCTGAATTGTACATTGTAGCGTATTGGTACATATCAACTAGCATGTCTTGATCCTCGTAGACTGTCACCCATTGCATGCATAGACTTGTGCTGTGTGAGTAGAGAAATCATAGTATATTACATGACCACAGCCGAACCCGTTCCTACTGAATGTCGCAGGCCTGAAACTGAGTGAGAACATTGTTTTTCAATGCACACTCTGGACACTTGCTGCACTGACGCGCATCCCGCCGCTCGTACTTAAACGCTTAAGGGCATGGCGGAACTAGTCCAGGCCGCATCGGGTGTTGTCCAAACTGCTCGAACGGGACCGTCCTTACGACCGATGGCCTAGAAGAATACCTCATTGATCACATTGTTGACGCACGCCGCCAGGGCGGAAAAATCTCGTTCGGTGGTCCGGGTATGGACCAGAATACGATTCATGGCTCTCGCGCGCTGAACTCGACGACTGCGAGGCGTTGGACCGATGGGAGGCTCGGGAAGGGGGGCCTCCAACGCGGTAGCTTTTTCCCCCACCGGGTTTTCTTATGCACCCGTGCTGTGCCCAGGTTGTGTTGTATTGAATTCCTCTTTGCCTCTCAGACCAAGTTTTCTTTTCCCCATACCCCGGGAGGGTGTAAGCTTGGGCTTACCATACCTGCCGTTTCGAGACTGCGACACCTACTGACATCATCTGTTTGCACAACTGTCACGCTGTTTGGCGCCGTTTGCTACCGCGCACGCTCTCGAGCTGGTTGTTCATTCCTTTTCCTCTAACCACCACCATCACCACCACCACCACCACCTAGTACATCCTTTACAATACTTCGTTTACATTGTACGCGTACAATGACATCGCGGTTCTGATCGTTGTCCGAAAAGACCGTGCCGAGCTGCCGAGTGTAAGCCACAGAGATTCCCAAATTTGGCGAAGTCGACCAGGTCCCGCGCTGCGGACGTGTTTGCGCAAACGACCGCTCAGTCATCGGGACCAGGTCTGTCGGCCTTTCTATGGTTAGTCTCCAAGATCTTGATCTTCGCAAATTCATCCAGCATTAATGATTTACATCTTCCTTTCGATCTCGGATAATCACAGGATTCAACGTCATCAAGCGCATAAAACCTATACGCGGATACTGCCTCGTGCTGTCTCCACATTTGTGAGTCTGCCTTGAGGGAGGAGGGAGTAAGCAGTCCACTCAGATGGCTAACGGAGAGTCCTTTCAGGAGGCACGGCAACAACACCGTGAGGTGTGACCGAGGTGTGGGCTTTTCTCTCATTGTCTACCCCAGGTGGCTGAGATCCCGTAGTAGGATTCACTATTCATGCACCATGAGTCTACGGGACGCACTACTAGCCTCTCTTGCAGACGTGCCGGGAACGCGCGAGTTCCACATCCACGTCTTGGTTTCTTCGCCGCGCAAACGCTCGGATATCTATCCGTACGCCATCCCACGTCCCAAGGTTTATTTGCAGGACATCCTCATCCTCCTCTCAGAGCAACCCCCTCTGAGTGCGTCTCGTGTCCTCACGACCGCCATCGAGGCCTCGTTCCACAACATCCCCGCCACCTCCTGCGGGATACTGTACGTCTCCAAAGTCGACTCCTCCGGGCATGCTGCTAAGCCCTCCCCCACCACCGCACTCGTGAAAGGTCTGTTGGGATTCTATGCTGATCCTTCCGCCAGGCCGACACACGTGGATCACCTCTGGATCCAGCTCTTCGCACGCGCTCAGGGACAGTACCTGTTCCCTAATTCCGCCGACTTTCCCGGCAAACGGCCTCTGGCGGATCTCCAGCTCTGCTCGTGGTGGAAGCACGTTCTGTCCGACACCGCTGCAACAACGTTATCGCGGGAGAAGGGTCCGCCAAACGTCAAGCTATTCTATGTGCTCCCTGGTCTCAGTGAACTCGAGGCGACACACGCGCTCAATGCTGCTCGCGCGACACCGTCTGCTCACGCGTCGCTATCCTGGATCTATGGGCACCCTTACAACCAGTCTGAGATCCCGCTACCCTGCCCACCCATCAAGAACAACGCCCGGCGCAACTTGGGCCACTTTATCCCGTCCTTCGACGACGATCCCAAATCGCGTTTCATGGACGAGATTGCCCACACCATGAACGCGGACGCTGTGAGTTCGCCGAAACGCAAAAAGCCTCGGCCCCCCGACAGCCGCGCGTCTGATAGGGGTGCAGATGACAATGCAGCCACGGAGGAAGTCCAGGGCGAGCTGAGCAAGGTCAGCCCGGATGAGTTCTGGGAGCGCATGTCGTTCCGCCAGGAGTGCATCTCGGGCGTCGTGACCGCGTTCTTTGCGCTCGGCATCTCGGGCCCTGGCGGGCCTGACCAAAGCGCAGGCGCAGTCTCCCACTCGCCACTCGCGCCCCAGCCGGGCCAGGTGGCTCCGAGAATGGTCGAGCGCGTTATCGCAACGCTGATGAACCACCACGAGTTTTCGACGCGGGAGCGTGCGCTGCGCGCGACGGAAACGCTCGAGGGCGCGATCAAGGGCCTCTGCGAAGACCTCGCTGCTGTCCCCTCCTCGCCCACACTGACGCGGCACAGCGTGCGCGAGGCCACGCCGGAGCCGGGGCCGTCGCATTTGGAGGTGCCCAAGACGCCGCCGCGGCGCGCGGCGCAGCTCCCAGACATCTCGCCCAACCCCTTCCCGGAGCCCGTCGCGTCTCTGGAGACGTACCACTCGTTCATATACGGGTCTGTCGCGGTCGACAATCCGCTTCCACCGCCCAAGGATGCCGCGGCGACGGGGGCGCAGGGCGCAGGCGCGGGCGGCGAGAGGGCGGCGGGACCGCAGGTCACCATGCTGACTGCGCGAAAGAAGCGGAAGACCCCATCATGACCCCATGGGCCGCTGGAGTATGCATGGTGCGTGCCTCGCCGCTGATCATCGGCCGTTCGCTGACGGCGCCCCTGGGGCCTGATTCGCGTATGTGCGTGCAGATACCGTACGAGATATGCCAGCTATTTAGGCAATGCTTGTTCTTGGTCTGTTTTCGAATGGCGGACATGTGCAATGACAGGTGGAAGCGGATTGTGTTTTGCTCCAGACTCTGCTGGTTGGTGCCTTAGATGTTGTGTTGAACCTTCCTTTGAACTTCCGCAGACTCCGGATACGCGTGTCTGGGCCCAACTGAATACGTGGATTCACTGTACTGGTGTCTCGCTCTGTGGATCGAGCGCCGCGCATACTCCAAGCAAGCAGGTTCTTTGCTATACATTCTCGAGTGGTCATTGAGCTACGGGCGAGTCGCGAAGCATGCCCTTATTATTGGTGGCATCACGGGACTTGGAGAAGGTGATTATGAAGGGTGCACGAGGGGTGAGAAGGAGCGTCATCATTCTCAAGGCGAAGGCTAACGCGTGCTCGCGAGCGGATCTATTGGGCGAGAGCCGACGGCCATTGGGCAAGAAGTGCTCGTACGCGCTTCTGAAACGAGCACTTACGAGGGAGAAGCTGGCCATCGATACGAGCGTGCGTGCGTTCTAGTGGTTGTCTTGTCTCGCAAGCTTATTGCTCGGCGCGAGCTGCAGTATTAAGCTGAACATGTTGTTTGTACGGCTTAGATTGCCGCGATCAGCCGGGGTGGAGACGCGGTGGGTGCCAACGCGACAGACCGCCCGATGACAATCATACACATGTGGGCGAATGGTGGGTTCATGACAACTCCACATTGTGCGCAGGGTTCCGAGGAAAAGAAGGCTGTCGTGGGATCAATAGTGTCGTGGATTGGTGTCGAATGAAGTACTCTTGCTGTTAGCAGACTATTAATACGGGGGGTGCTCCTGTCGAGGAGGATGTGAATTTCGTGATTCGGGCTTCTTCTTCAATTATGGAGGCTTTGGATAGCCGAGGCAAGCTCGTGTAGGAATGGCCGAATCTTAAGCTTCGGCTGTGCCTCGTTGGTCGTCGGTGGCACATAGGCCGGATCGACGTCGGGGCCGCGTGGGGCCGAGTGTTTCATTGAGCGCGGAGGACGTTGCACGGGAGCGCGGGAAAGTGGCGGCGCTCCAGCCGAGCAATGACAAGTGAACCTTGTATTATTGACGGCTTCCTATCGGTCGAATTCCCTTTCTGATCCATTCCATCCAACTCTTGGGTCGCCGTCACCGTGCCTCTATCACTCCTCTTCCTCCTGCCCCTCCCTCTCCCTCTCCGCCCGAATGCCCGCTCGCTGTCCCCTCCTCCTCTAGCACGCCCGCGCTAGTCCTCCATGTCCGCAACGCGCGATCAAATGGCGACACAGCAGCCACAGTCGCTGCCCTCCTTCTCCCAGACCTTCAACGCCCCCTCGCTGAGCAGGCTCGCCTCGAACGACAACGCCCTGCCGCCCATTCACCGTCTCACCTCGCCGCATGGCCGCTCGCGTGGCTCCCCGTCTGCACGCATGTCCCCGCAGCGCACCGAAGATACCAGGCAGAACCAGCGGAAACGTCTGCACGCAGACACCTCGCCTGTAGAGGACCGGGATGGCGGGGCAGACTCAGAGTACGTCGTCGCCGTCCCTACAACTGTCATCGCTGTCCCTACCGCTGTTGTCGCTGACAATAGCACCAGGCAGAATCAACGGAGACGTCTGCACGCAGACACCTCGCCTGTAGAGGATCGAGATGGTGGGGCAGAATCCGAGTACGTCGTCGCCGTCCCTACAACTGTCATCGCTGTCCCCACCGCTGTTCTCGCTGTCCCTACCGCTGTTGTCGCTGACAATAGCACCAGGCAGAACCAACGGAGACGTCTGCACGCAGACACCTCGCCTGTAGAGGATCGAGATGGTGGGGCAGAGTCAGAGTACGTCGTTGCCGCCCCTGCCGCTGTCGTCGCTGACAAGAGCGCCGTCGGCAGTTCGCACCGATCCCCTCGGGCGGTGCGCATCAAAGCCAACGATACCAGGCAGAATCAACGGAAACGTCTGCACGCAGACACCTCGGCTGCAGAGGACAGAGATGGCCGGGCAGAGTCCGAGTACGTCGTCGCCGTCCCTACAACTGTCATCGCTGTCCCCACCGCTGTTCTCGCTGTCCCTACCGCT